>NC_134408.1:129384317-129506817 GCF_038048845.1 Mixophyes fleayi
CAAGAAATTGAGTAAGTTTTCTTAAGTTTTCTAGGCAGAATCTTTTTGCAGTGCAAAGGGTGCAAATTTATTTTTTTACTTTGCACTAGAGTTAAATAATGGTGTTTATTCATGTAGTACACAAATACTCATAGCTTATTGGTACGCTGAATTTAAAGTTGATGTTTGTGTGCTACATGAAACAGCAGACAGTAATTAACTTATATGCAAAATAGAAAACTAATTTGCACCCCCTTGAAATGTAACATGGTTTTGGGTGGATACTAAATGACAATAGTGCTAAAGACAACACTACTTAACCCTACAGCGTCATCAAGAAACTCGCATTCCTGACATCCTCAGCGGATCGGCTATTGGAAAAGATGACCTGCAAGAATTAGACAGACCAAGTGTCCGGCGCACAGGAATGACGTCACTGGTAAAAGCGACAGTAATTAGTAGTGCTGTTAAAGGAGATTGCCCGTTTAACAGCACTACATAATACTGTTGCTTTACCAATGACGTCATTCCTGTGCGCCGAACACTCGGTCTGGCTAATTTTTTGTAGCTCAACTTTCCAACAGTCGTCTCGCTGAGGATGTCGGGAATGCGAGTTTCGTGAGGATGCTGTAGGGGCAAGTGGTGTCCGTGTGGTGGTAGTTGGAAAGCGACTACCACCAGCATGGTTTTGTCCAGGACACTGCTTATTTAATTTTTTCCTTAATTTCTCTTAATGAATCAGGCCAAAGTATTTATAGATTGCCTAGCATTTATAGATTATTACATAGCCAATATTGATAGTTTTATAGCCTATCCTGGTAGTTACATAACCTATATCGATTGCTACAGAAGCCTTATAGATTGCTACATATTCAATGTACATAGTTACATAGTGTTTCTAGAATGTTACCTAGTCTTAATAGAGTGTTAGAAAAGCCTTCAGATTGCGGTCTCTGCCGTTGACAGCGACGGGACAGTGCGTCCCTGGAGTATTGTTTTCACCTTGATCCTCTTCAGGTCTTCGGATTTGAGCATCCTCCAAAAGTGGAGTGACAGTCTCCCAGGGTTCGGTGCTTGCTGGTAGTCTACTCCCCCCCCCCCCTCTTGTGTCATGCACAGGTCAAGAAGCAGCAAATTCACTACTCAGAGACCCACAAAGACTAGAGATATAAACTACAAGGAGAATAGTTACATCCTTCAAGGATAACTGATACAACTGTCATATACATAGGACGTGGAGAAACAGACTCAAACTACAGAGGAGAATTGATACATCCCTACATTAGGACAATTGATACACCCATCATTTACTTCCATACTCTAAACCAGACAGTCACAACCGAAAGACAATCGAGTCAACTCTCAAAACACAGGTGGTTTGCTATATACTCGTAAGTTCAAAACCCCTTTTTAAATAAGAGAGCATGAGATGTATTCCTTATGCCCTGTATGTTGGCTGTGCCAGACTGTTGTGTGACTTTTTGTAGTTTATGATTTAAATTTTATTATTACTGATTTGTGTTAATATTTTGTTAAATAAACTTAAATGTTGTTAATTCAGTTATTTGCCTGAGTGATTTTGACCTTGAACAGGAATTGGTGGGGGTCATCTCTGCGGCACATTGCGATACATTAAGCCCAGTATCATCACAGAGGTGTAAAATAGCATTGATAGATTTTTAATTGCCAAAATCGATTGCAACATAGCCTATATTAATTGTTACAAATCATTTATGGTTACATAGCCGATTTAGATAGTTACATAGCCTATATAGATTGTTACAAAGCCGTTTTAAATTATGACAAAGCCATTATAGATTGCTTCATAGACTATATATATTGTTATAGTGCCTATAAAATTGTTCCCTAGCGTATATAGAACATTACATAGCCTTGAAAGATTGTTACATAGATATGTAGCATATATAGTTTGAAAATCTATATAGATTGTTAAAAAAGCCTATATAGATACTTACATAGTCTACATCGATTGTGAGATATAATTCATTAAATCTTACATAGCAAAGTTTGATTGTTACATAGATTATTATAAGATATTTTCATAGCCAATATAGATAATTACATAAGGCCTGATTCATTAAGGAAGTTAATCAAGAAATTGAGTAAGTTTTCTTAAGTTTTTCTAGGCAGAATCTTTTTGCAGTGCAAAGGGTGCAAATTTATTTTTTACTTTGCACTAAGTTAAATAATGCTGTTTATTCATGTAGTACACAAATACTTCATAGCTTATTGGTACGCTGAAATTTAAAGTTGATGTTTGTGTGCTACATGAAACAGCAGACAGTAATTAACTTATATGCAAAATAGAAAACTAATTTGCACCCTTGAAATTGTAACATGGTTTTGGGTTGGATACTAAATGACAATAGTGCTAAAGACAACACTACTTAACCAGTACAGCGTCATCAAGAACTCGCATTCCTGACATCCTCAGCGGATCGGCGATTGGAAAAGATGACCTGCAAGAAATTAGACAGACCAAGTGTCCGGACGCACAGGAATGACGTCACTGTAAAAGCGACAGTATTAGTAGTGCTGTTAAAGGAGATTGCCCGTTTAACAGCACTAATAATACTGTTGCTTTTACCAATGACGTCATTCCTGTGCGCCGAACACTCGGTCTGGCTAATTTTTTGTAGCTCAACTTTTCCAACAGTCGTCTCGCTGAGGATGTCGGGAATGCGAGTTTCGTGAGGATGCTGTAGGGGCAAGTGGTGTCCGTGTGGTGGTAGTTGGAAAAGCGACTACCACCGCATGGTTTTGTCCAGGACACTGCTTATTTAATTTTTCCTTAATTTCCTTAATGAATCAGGCCCAAAGTATTTATAGATTGCCTAGCATTTATAGATTATTACATAGCCAATATTGATAGTTTTATAGCCTATCCTGGTAGTTACATAACCTACATCGATTGCTACAAAGCCTTTATAGATTGCTACATATTCAATGTACATAATTACATAGTGTTTCTAGAATGTACCTAGTCTTAATAGAGTGTTAGAAAAGCATGCAGATTGCGGTCTCTGCCGTTGACAGCGACGGACAGTGCGTCCCTGGAGTATTGTTTTCACCTTGATCCCTCTTCAGGTCTTCGGGATTTGAGCATCCTCCAAAAGTGGAGTGACAGTCTCCCAGGGACCGGTGCTTTGCTGGTAGTCTACCTCCCCCCCCCCCCTTTTGTGTCATGCACAGGTCAAGAAGCAGCAAATTCACTACTCAGAGACCCACAAAGACTAGAGATATAAACTACAAGGAGAATAGTTACATCCCTTCAAGGATAACTGATACAACTGTCATATACATAGGACATGGAAGAAACAGACTCAAACTACAAGGAGAATTGATACATCCCTACAAGGACAATTGATACACCCATCATTTACTTCCATACTCTAAACCAGACCAGTCACAAACCGAAAGACAATCGGTCAACTTCTCAAACCCAGGTGGTTTGCTATATACTCGTAAGTTCAAAGCCCTTTTTAAATAAGAGAAGCATGAGATGTATTCTTATGCCCTGTATGTTGGCTGTGCCAGACTGTTGTGTGACTTTTTGTAGTTTATGATTTAAATTTTATTATTACTGATTTGTGTTAATATTTTTGTTAAAATAAACTTAAATGTTGTTAATTCAGTTATTTGCCTGAGTGATTTTGACCTTGAACAGGAATTGGTGGGGGTCATCTCTGCGGCACATTGCGATACATTAAGCCCAGTATCATCACAGAGTGTAAAATAGCATTGATAGATTTTTAAATTGCCAAAATCGATTGCAACATAGCCTATATTAATTGTTACAAATCATTTATGGTTACATAGCCGATTTAGATAGTTACATAGCCTATATAGATTGTTACAAAGCCGTTTTAAATTATGACAAAGCCATTATAGATTGCTTCATAGACTATATATATTGTTATAGTGCCTATAAAAATTGTTCCCTAGCGTATATAGAACATTACATAGCCTTGAAAGATTGTTACATAGATATGTAGCATATATAGTTTGAAAATCTATATAGATTGTTAAAAAAGCCTATATAGATACTTACATAGTTTACATCGATTGTGAGATATAATTCATTAATTCTTACATAGCAAAGTTTGATTGTTACATAGATTATTATAAGATATTTTCATAGCCAATATAGATAATTACATAAGGCCTGATTCATTAAGGAAGTTAATCAAGAAATTGAGTAAGTTTCTTAAGTTTTCTAGGCAGAATTGTTTTGCAGTGCAAAGGGTGCAATTTATTTTTTTACTTTGCACTAAGTTAAATAATGCTGTTTATTCATGTAGTACACAAATACTTCATAGCTTATTGGTACGCTGAAATTTAAAGTTGATGTTTGTGTGCTACATGAAACAGCAGACAGTAATTAACTTATATGCAAAATAGAAAACTAATTTGCACCCCTTGAAATGTAACATGGTTTTGGGTTGGATACTAAATGACAATAGTGCTAAAGACAACACTACTTAACCCTACAGCGTCATCAAGAAACTCGCATTCCTGACATCCTCAGCGGATCGGCTATTGAAAAGATGACCTGCAAGAAATTACACAGACCAAGTGTCCGGCGCACAGGAATGACGTCACTGGTAAAAGCGACAGTATTAGTAGTGCTGTTAAAGGAGATTGCCCATTTAACAGCACTAATAATACTGTTGCTTTTACCAGTGACGTCATTCCTGTGCGCCGAACACTCGGTCTGGCTAATTTTTTGTAGCTCAACTTTTCCAACAGTCGTCTCGCTGAGGATGTCGGGAATGCGAGTTTCGTGAGGATGCTGTAGGGGCAAGTGGTGTCCGTGTGGTGGTAGTTGAAAAGCGACTACCACCGCATGGTTTTGTCCAGGACATTGCTTACTCAATTTTTTCCTTAATTTCCTTAATGAATCAGGCCCAAAGTATTTATAAATTGCTGAGCCTTTATAGATTATTACATAGCCAATATGATAGTTTAAGCCTATCGTGGTAGTTACGTTACATAGCCTATATCGATTGCTACAAAGCCTTTATAGATTGCTACATATTCAATGTACATAGTTACATAGTGTTTCTAGAATGTTACCTAGTCTTAATAGAGTGTTAGAAAGCATTCAGATTGCGGTCTCTGCCGTTGACAGCGACGGACAGTGCGTCCCTGGAGTATTGTTTTCACCTTGATCCCTCTTCAGTCTTCGGATTTGAGCATCCTCCAAAAGTGGAGTGACAGTCTCCCAGGGACCGGTGCTTTGCTGGTAGTCTACTCCCCCCCCCCCCCTTTTGTGTCATGCACAGGTCAAGAAGCAGCAAATTCACTACTCAGAGACCCACAAAGACTAGAGATATAAACTACAAGGAGAATAGTTACATCCCTTCAAGGATAACTGATACAACTGTCATATACATAGGACATGGAAGAAACAGACTCAAACTACAAGGAGAATTGATACATCCCTACAAGACAATTGATACACCCATCATTTACTTCCATACTCTAAACCAGACCAGTCACAAACCGAAAGACAATCGGTCAACTTCTCAAACCCAGGTGGTTTGCTATATACTCGTAAGTTCAAACCCCTTTTTAAATAGAGAAGCATGAGATGTATTCATTATGCCCTGTATGTTGGCTGTGCCAGACTGTTGTGTGACTTTTTGTAGTTTATGATTTAAATTTTATTATTACTGATTTGTGTTAATATTTTTGTTAAATAAACTTAAATGTTGTTATTTCAGTTATTTGCCTGAGTGATTTGACCTTGAACAGGAATCGGTGGGGGTCATCTCTGCGGCACATTGCGATACATTAAGCCCAGTATCATCACAGAGTGTAAAATAGCATTGATAGATTTTTAAATTGCAAAATCGATTGCAACATAGCCTATATTAATTGTTACAAATCATTTATGGTTACATAGCCGATTTAGATAGTTACATAGCCTATATAGATTGTTACAAAGCCGTTTTAAATTATGACAAAGCCATTATAGATTGCTTCATAGACTATATATATTGTTATAGTGCCTATAAAAATTGTTCCCTAGCGTATATAGAACATTACATAGCCTTGAAAGATTGTTACATAGATATGTAGCATATATAGTTTGAAAATCTATATAGATTGTTAAAAAAGCCTATATAGATACTTACATAGTCTACATCGATTGTGAGATATAATTCATTAAATCTTACATAGCAAAGTTTGATTGTTACATAGATTATTATAAGATATTTTCATAGCCAATATAGATAATTACATAAGGCCTGATTCATTAAGGAAGTTAATCAAGAAATTGAGTAAGTTTTCTTAAGTTTTCTAGGCAGAATCTTTTTGCAGTGCAAAGGTGCAAATTTATTTTTTTACTTTGCACTAAGTTAAATAATGGCTGTTTATTCATGTAGTACACAAATACTTCATAGCTTATTGTACGCTGAAATTTAAAGTTGATGTTTGTGTGCTACATGAAACAGCAGACAGTAATTAACTTATATGCAAAATAGAAAACTAATTTGCACCCCTTGAAATGTAACATGGTTTGGGTTGGATACTAAATGACAATAGTGCTAAAGACAACACTACTTAACCCTACAGCGTCATCAAGAAACTCGCATTCCTGACATCCTCAGCGGATCGGCTATTGGAAAGATGACCTGCAAGAAATTAGACAGACCAAGTGTCCGGCGCACAGGAATGACGTCACTGGTAAAAGCGACAGTATTAGTAGTGCTGTTAAAGGAGATTGCCCGTTTAACAGCACTAATAATACTGTTGCTTTTACCAATGACGTCATTCCTGTGCGCCCGAACACTCGGTCTGGCTAATTTTTTGTAGCTCAACTTTTCCAACAGTCGTCTCGCTGAGGATGTCGGGAATGCGAGTTTCGTGAGGATGCTGTAGGGGCAAGTGGTGTCCGTGTGGTGGTAGTTGAAAAGCGACTACCACCGCATGGTTTTGTCCAGGACACTGCTTATTTAATTTTTTCCTTAATTTCCTTAATGAATCAGGCCCAAGTATTTATAGATTGCCTAGCATTTATAGATTATTACATAGCCAATATTGATAGTTTATAGCCTATCCTGGTAGTTACATAACCTACATCGATTGCTACAAAGCCTTTATAGATTGCTACATATTCAATGTACATAATTACATAGTGTTTCTAGAATGTTACCTAGTCTTAATAGAGTGTTAGAAAAGCATTCAGATTGCGGTCTCTGCCGTTGACAGCGACGGACAGTGCGTCCCTGGAGTATTGTTTTCACCTTGATCCCTCTTCAGGTCTTCGGATTTGAGCATCCTCCAAAAGTGGAGTGACAGTCTCCCAGGGACCGGTGCTTTGCTGGTAGTCTACTCCCCCCCCCCCCTTTTGTGTCATGCACAGGTCAAGAAGCAGCAAATTCACTACTCAGAAACCCACAAAGACTAGAGATATAAACTACAAGGAGAATAGTTACATCCCTTCAAGGATAACTGATACAACTGTCATATACATAGGACATGGAAGAAACAGACTCAAACTACAAGGAGAATTGATACATCCCTACAAGGACAATTGATACACCCATCATTTACTTCCATACTCTAAACCAGACCAGTCACAAACCGAAAGACAATCGGTCAACTTCTCAAACCCAGGTGGTTTGCTATATACTCGTAAGTTCAAACCCCTTTTTAAATAAGAGAAGCATGAGATGTATTCATTATGCCCTGTATGTTGCTGTGCCAGACTGTTGTGTGACTTTTTGTAGTTTATGATTTAAATTTTATTATTACTGATTTGTGTTAATATTTTTGTTAAATAACTTAAATGTTGTTATTTCAGTTATTTGCCTGAGTGATTTTGACCTTGAACAGGAATCGGTGGGGGTCATCTCTGCCGGCACATTGCGATACATTAAGCCAGTATCATCACAGAGTGTAAAATAGCATTGATAGATTTTTAAATTGCCAAAATCGATTGCAACATAGCCTATATTAATTGTTACAAATCATTTATGGTTACATAGCCGATTTAGATAGTTACATAGCCTATATAGATTGTTACAAAGCCGTTTTAAATTATGACAAAAGCCATTATAGATTGCTTCATAGACTATATATATTGTTATAGTGCCTATAAAAATTGTTCCCTAGCGTATATAGAACATTACATAGCCTTGAAAGATTGTTACATAGATATGTAGCATATATAGTTTGAAATCTATATAGATTGTTAAAAAAGCCTATATAGATACTTACATAGTCTACATCGATTGTGAGATATAATTCATTAATTCTTACATAGCAAAGTTTGATTGTTACATAGATTATTATAAGATATTTTCATAGCCAATATAGATAATTACATAAGGCCTGATTCATTAAGGAAGTTAATCAAGAAATTGAGTAAGTTTTCTTAAGTTTTCTAGGCAGAATCTTTTTGCAGTGCAAAGGGTGCAAATTTATTTTTTTACTTTGCACTAAGTTAAATAATGGCTGTTTATTCATGTAGTACACAAATACTTCATAGCTTATTGGTACGCTGAAATTTAAAGTTGATGTTTGTGTGCTACATGAAACAGCAGACAGTAATTAACTTATATGCAAAATAGAAAACTAATTTGCACCCCTTGAAATGTAACATGGTTTTGGGTTGGATACTAAATGACAATAGTGCTAAAGACAACACTACTTAACCCTACAGCGTCATCAAGAAACTCGCATTCCTGACATCCTCAGCGGATCGGCTATTGGAAAAGATGACCTGCAAGAAATTAGACAGACCAAGTGTCCGGCGCACAGGAATGACGTCACTGGTAAAAGCGACAGTATTAGTAGTGCTGTTAAAGGAGATTGCCCGTTTAACAGCACTAATAATACTGTTGCTTTTACCAATGACGTCATTCCTGTGCGCCGAACACTCGGTCTGGCTAATTTTTGTAGCTCAACTTTTCCAACAGTCGTCTCGCTGAGGATGTCGGGAATGCGAGTTTCGTGAGGATGCTGTAGGGGCAAGTGGTGTCCGTGTGGTGGTAGTTGGAAAAGCGACTACCACCGCATGGTTTTGTCCAGGACACTGCTTATTTAATTTTTTCCTTAATTTCCTTAATGAATCAGGCCCAAAGTATTTATAGATTGCCTAGCATTTATAGATTATTACATAGCCAATATTGATAGTTTTATAGCCTATCCTGGTAGTTACATAACCTACATCGATTGCTACAAAGCCTTTATAGATTGCTACATATTCAATGTACATAATTACATAGTGTTTCTAGAATGTTACCTAGTCTTAATAGAGTGTTAGAAAAGCATTCAGATTGTGGTCTCTGCCGTTGACAGCGACGGACAGTGCGTCCCTGGAGTATTGTTTTCACCTTGATCCCTCTTCAGGTCTTCGGGATTTGAGCATCCTCCAAAAGTGGAGTGACAGTCTCCCAGGGACCGGTGCTTTGCTGGTAGTCTACTCCCTCCCCCCTCTTGTGTCATGCACAGGTCAAGAAGCAGCAAATTCACTACTCAGAGACCCACAAAGACTAGAGATATAAACTACAAGGAGAATAGTTACATCCCTTCAAGGATAACTGATACAACTGTCATATACATAGGACATGGAAGAAACAGACTCAAACTACAAGGAGAATTGATACATCCCTACAAGGACAATTGATACACCCATCATTTACTTCCATACTCTAAACCAGACCAGTCACAAACCGAAAGACAATCGGTCAACTTCTCAAACCCAGGTGGTTTGCTATATACTCGTAAGTTCAAACCCCTTTTTAAATAAGAGAAGCATGAGATGTATTCATTATGCCCTGTATGTTGGCTGTGCCAGACTGTTGTGTGACTTTTTGTAGTTTATGATTTAAATTTTATTATTACTGATTTGTGTTAATATTTTTGTTAAATAAACTTAAATGTTGTTATTTCAGTTATTTGCCTGAGTGATTTTGACCTTGAACAGGAATCGGTGGGGGTCATCTCTGCGGCACATTGCGATACATTAAGCCCAGTATCATCACAGAGTGTAAAATAGCATTGATAGATTTTTAAATTGCCAAAATCGATTGCAACATAGCCTATATTAATTGTTACAAATCATTTATGGTTACATAGCCGATTTAGATAGTTACATAGCCTATATAGATTGTTACAAAGCCGTTTTAAATTATGACAAAGCCATTATAGATTGCTTCATAGACTATATATATTGTTATAGTGCCTATAAAAATTGTTCCCTAGCGTATATAGAACATTACATAGCCTTGAAAGATTGTTACATAGATATGTAGCATATATAGTTTGAAAATCTATATAGATTGTTAAAAAAGCCTATATAGATACTTACATAGTCTACATCGATTGTGAGATATAATTCATTAAATCTTACATAGCAAAGTTTGATTGTTACATAGATTATTATAAGATATTTTCATAGCCAATATAGATAATTACATAAGGCCTGATTCATTAAGGAAGTTAATCAAGAAATTGAGTAAGTTTTCTTAAGTTTTCTAGGCAGAATCTTTTTGCAGTGCAAAGGGTGCAAATTTATTTTTTTACTTTGCACTAAGTTAAATAATGGCTGTTTATTCATGTAGTACACAAATTCTTCATAGCTTATTGGTACGCTGAAATTTAAAGTTGATGTTTGTGTGCTACATGAAACAGCAGACAGTAATTAACTTATATGCAAAATAGAAAACTAATTTGCACCCCTTGAAATGTAACATGGTTTTGGGTTGGATACTAAATGACAATAGTGCTAAAGACAACACTACTTAACCCTACAGCGTCATCAAGAAACTCGCATTCCTGACATCCTCAGCGGATCGGCTATTGGAAAAGATGACCTGCAAGAAATTAGACAGACCAAGTGTCCGGCGCACAGGAATGACGTCACTGGTAAAAGCGACAGTATTAGTAGTGCTGTTAAAGGAGATTGCCCGTTTAACAGCACTAATAATACTGTTGCTTTTACCAGTGACGTCATTCCTGTGCGCCGAACACTCGGTCTGGCTAATTTTTTGTAGCTCAACTTTTCCAACAGTCGTCTCGCTGAGGATGTCGGGAATGCGAGTTTCGTGAGGATGCTGTAGGGGCAAGTGGTGTCCGTGTGGTGGTAGTTGGAAAAGCGACTACCACCGCATGGTCTTGTCCAGGACACTGCTTATTTAATTTTTTCCTTAATTTCCTTAATGAATCAGGCCCAAAGTATTTATAGATTGCCTAGAATTTATAGATTATTACATAGCCAATATTGATAGTTTTATAGCCTATCCTGGTAGTTACATAACCTATATCGATTGCTACAAAGCCTTTATAGATTGCTACATATTCAATGTACATAGTTACATAGTGTTTCTAGAATGTTACCTAGTCTTAATAGAGTGTTAGAAAAGCATTCAGATTGCGGTCTCTGCCGTTGACAGCGACGGACAGTGCGTCCCTGGAGTATTGTTTTCACCTTGATCCCTCTTCAGGTCTTCGGGATTTGAGCATCCTCCAAAAGTGGAGTGACAGTCTCCCAGGGACCGGTGCTTTGCTGGTAGTCTACTCCCCCCCCCCTCTTGTGTCATGCACAGGTCAAGAAGCAGCAAATTCACTACTCAGAGACCCACAAAGACTAGAGATATAAACTACAAGGAGAATAGTTACATCCCTTCAAGGACAACTGATACAACTGTCATATACATAGGACGTGGAAGAAACAGACTCAAACTACAAGGAGAATTGATACATCCCTACAAGGACAATTGATACACCCATCATTTACTTCCATACTCTAAACCAGACCAGTCACAAACCGAAAGACAATCGTTCAACTTCTCAAACCCAGGTGGTTTGCTATATACTCGTAAGTTCAAACCCCTTTTTAAATAAGAGAAGCATGAGATATATTCATTATGCCCTGTATGTTGGCTGTGCCAGACTGTTGTGTGACTTTTTGTAGTTTATGATTTAAATTTTATTATTACTGATTTGTGTTAATATTTTTGTTAAATAAACTTAAATGTTGTTATTTCAGTTATTTGCCTGAGTGATTTTGACCTTGAACAGGAATCGGTGGGGGTCATCTCTGCGGCACATTGCGATACATTAAGCCCAGTATCATCACAGAGTGTAAAATAGCATTGATAGATTTTTAAATTGCCAAAATCGATTGCAACATAGCCTATATTAATTGTTACAAATCATTTATGGTTACATAGCCGATTTAGATAGTTACATAGCCTATATAGATTGTTACAAAGCCGTTTTAAATTATGACAAAGCCATTATAGATTGCTTCATAGACTATATATATTGTTATAGTGCCTATAAAAATTGTTCCCTAGCGTATATAGAACATTACATAGCCTTGAAAGATTGTTACATAGATATGTAGCATATATAGTTTGAAAATCTATATAGATTGTTAAAAAAGCCTATATAGATACTTACATAGTCTACATCGATTGTGAGATATAATTCATTAATTCTTACATAGCAAAGTTTGATTGTTACATAGATTATTATAAGATATTTTCATAGCCAATATAGATAATTACATAAGGCCTGATTCATTAAGGAAGTTAATCAAGAAATTGAGTAAGTTTTCTTAAGTTTTCTAGGCAGAATCTTTTTGCAGTGCAAAGGGTGCAAATTTATTTTTTTACTTTGCACTAAGTTAAATAATGGCTGTTTATTCATGTAGTACACAAATACTTCATAGCTTATTGGTACGCTGAAATTTAAAGTTGATGTTTGTGTGCTACATGAAACAGCAGACAGTAATTAACTTATATGCAAAATAGAAAACTAATTTGCACCCCTTGAAATGTAACATGGTTTTGGGTTGGATACTAAATGACAATAGTGCTAAAGACAACACTACTTAACCCTACAGCGTCATCAAGAAACTCGCATTCCTGACATCCTCAGCGGATCGGCTATTGGAAAAGATGACCTGCAAGAAATTAGACAGACCAAGTGTCCGGCGCACAGGAATGACGTCACTGGTAAAAGCGACAGTATTAGTAGTGCTGTTAAAGGAGATTGCCCGTTTAACAGCACTAATAATACTGTTGCTTTTACCAGTGACGTCATTCCTGTGCGCCGAACACTCGGTCTGGCTAATTTTTTGTAGCTCAACTTTTCCAACAGTCGTCTCGCTGAGGATGTCGGGAATGCGAGTTTCGTGAGGATGCTGTAGGGGCAAGTGGTGTCCGTGTGGTGGTAGTTGGAAAAGCGACTACCACCGCATGGTTTTGTCCAGGACACTGCTTATTTAATTTTTTCCTTAATTTCCTTAATGAATCAGGCCCAAAGTATTTATAGATTGCCTAGCATTTATAGATTATTACATAGCCAATATTGATAGTTTTATAGCCTATCCTGGTAGTTACATAACCTATATCGATTGCTACAAAGCCTTTATAGATTGCTACATATTCAATGTACATAGTTACATAGTGTTTCTAGAATGTTACCTAGTCTTAATAGAGTGTTAGAAAAGCATTCAGATTGCGGTCTCTGCCGTTGACAGCGACGGACAGTGCGTCCCTGGAGTATTGTTTTCACCTTGATCCCTCTTCAGGTCTTCGGGATTTGAGCATCCTCCAAAAGTGGAGTGACAGTCTCCCAGGGACCGGTGCTTTGCTGGTAGTCTACTCCCCCCCCCCCCTCTTGTGTCATGCACAGGTCAAGAAGCAGCAAATTCACTACTCAGAGACCCACAAAGACTAGAGATATAAACTACAAGGAGAATAGTTACATCCCTTCAAGGATAACTGATACAACTGTCATATACATAGGACGTGGAAGAAACAGACTCAAACTACAAGGAGAATTGATACATCCCTACAAGGACAATTGATACACCCATCATTTACTTCCATACTCTAAACCAGACCAGTCACAAACCGAAAGACAATCGTTCAACTTCTCAAACCCAGGTGGTTTGCTATATACTCGTAAGTTCAAACCCCTTTTTAAATAAGAGAATCATGAGATGTATTCATTATGCCCTGTATGTTGGCTGTGCCAGACTGTTGTGTGACTTTTTGTAGTTTATGATTTAAATTTTATTATTACTGATTTGTGTTAATATTTTTGTTAAATAAACTTAAATGTTGTTATTTCAGTTATTTGCCTGAGTGATTTTGACCTTGAACAGGAATCGGTGGGGGTCATCTCTGCGGCACATTGCGATACATTAAGCCCAGTATCATCACAGAGTGTAAAATAGCATTGATAGATTTTTAAATTGCCAAAATCGATTGCAACATAGCCTATATTAATTGTTACAAATCATTTATGGTTACATAGCCGATTTAGATAGTTACATAGCCTATATAGATTGTTACAAAGCCGTTTTAAATTATGACAAAGCCATTATAGATTGCTTCATAGACTATATATATTGTTATAGTGCCTATAAAAATTGTTCCCTAGCGTATATAGAACATTACATAGCCTTGAAAGATTGTTACATAGATATGTAGCATATATAGTTTGAAAATCTATATAGATTGTTAAAAAAGCCTATATAGATACTTACATAGTCTACATCGATTGTGAGATATAATTCATTAATTCTTACATAGCAAAGTTTGATTGTTACATAGATTATTATAAGATATTTTCATAGCCAATATAGATAATTACATAAGGCCTGATTCATTAAGGAAGTTAATCAAGAAATTGAGTAAGTTTTCTTAAGTTTTCTAGGCAGAATCTTTTTGCAGTGCAAAGGGTGCAAATTTATTTTTTTACTTTGCACTAAGTTAAATAATGGCTGTTTATTCATGTAGTACACAAATACTTCATAGCTTATTGGTACGCTGAAATTTAAAGTTGATGTTTGTGTGCTACATGAAACAGCAGACAGTAATTAACTTATATGCAAAATAGAAAACTAATTTGCACCCCTTGAAATGTAACATGGTTTTGGGTTGGATACTAAATGACAATAGTGCTAAAGACAACACTACTTAACCCTACAGCGTCATCAAGAAACTCGCATTCCTGACATCCTCAGCGGATCGGCTATTGGAAAAGATGACCTGCAAGAAATTAGACAGACCAAGTGTCCGGCGCACAGGAATGACGTCACTGGTAAAAGCGACAGTATTAGTAGTGCTGTTAAAGGAGATTGCCCATTTAACAGCACTAATAATACTGTTGCTTTTACCAGTGACGTCATTCCTGTGCGCCGAACACTCGGTCTGGCTAATTTTTTGTAGCTCAACTTTTCCAACAGTCGTCTCGCTGAGGATGTCGGGAATGCGAGTTTCGTGAGGATGCTGTAGGGGCAAGTGGTGTCCGTATGGTGGTAGTTGGAAAAGCGACTACCACCGCATGGTTTTGTCCAGGACACTGCTTATTTAATTTTTTCCTTAATTTCCTTAATGAATCAGGCCCAAAGTATTTATAGATTGCCTAGCATTTATAGATTATTACATAGCCAATATTGATAGTTTTATAGCCTATCCTGGTAGTTATATAACCTATATCGATTGCTACAAAGCCTTTATAGATTGCTACATATTCAATGTACATAGTTACATAGTGTTTCTAGAATGTTACCTAGTCTTAATAGAGTGTTAGAAAAGCATTCAGATTGCGGTCTCTGCCGTTGACAGCGACGGACAGTGCGTCCCTGGAGTATTGTTTTCACCTTGATCCCTCTTCAGGTCTTCGGGATTTGAGCATCCTCCAAAAGTGGAGTGACAGTCTCCCAGGGACCGGTGCTTTGCTGGTAGTCTACTCCCCCCCCCCCTCTTGTGTCATGCACAGGTCAAGAAGCAGCAAATTCACTACTCAGAGACCCACAAAGACTAGAGATATAAACTACAAGGAGAATAGTTACATCCCTTCAAGGATAACTGATACAACTGTCATATACATAGGACGTGGAAGAAACAGACTCAAACTACAAGGAGAATTGATACATCCCTACAAGGACAATTGATACACCCATCATTTACTTCCATACTCTAAACCAGACCAGTCACAAACCGAAAGACAATCGTTCAACTTCTCAAACCCAGGTGGTTTGCTATATACTCGTAAGTTCAAACCCCTTTTTAAATAAGAGAAGCATGAGATGTATTCATTATGCCCTGTATGTTGGCTGTGCCAGACTGTTGTGTGACTTTTTGTAGTTTATGATTTAAATTTTATTATTACTGATTTGTGTTAATATTTTTGTTAAATAAACTTAAATGTTGTTATTTCAGTTATTTGCCTGAGTGATTTTGACCTTGAACAGGAATCGGTGGGGGTCATCTCTGCGGCACATTGCGATACATTAAGCCCAGTATCATCACAGAGTGTAAAATAGCATTGATAGATTTTTAAATTGCCAAAATCGATTGCAACATAGCCTATATTAATTGTTACAAATCATTTATGGTTACATAGCCGATTTAGATAGTTACATAGCCTATATAGATTGTTACAAAGCCGTTTTAAATTATGACAAAGCCATTATAGATTGCTTCATAGACTATATATATTGTTATAGTGCCTATAAAAATTGTTCCCTAGCGTATATAGAACATTACATAGCCTTGAAAGATTGTTACATAGATATGTAGCATATATAGTTTGAAAATCTATATAGATTGTTAAAAAAGCCTATATAGATACTTACATAGTCTACATCGATTGTGAGATATAATTCATTAAATCTTACATAGCAAAGTTTGATTGTTACATAGATTATTATAAGATATTTTCATAGCCAATATAGATAATTACATAAGGCCTGATTCATTAAGGAAGTTAATCAAGAAATTGAGTAAGTTTTCTTAAGTTTTCTAGGCAGAATCTTTTTGCAGTGCAAAGGGTGCAAATTTATTTTTTTACTTTGCACTAAGTTAAATAATGGCTGTTTATTCATGTAGTACACAAATACTTCATAGCTTATTGGTACGCTGAAATTTAAAGTTGATGTTTGTGTGCTACATGAAACAGCAGACAGTAATTAACTTATATGCAAAATAGAAAACTAATTTGCACCCCTTGAAATGTAACATGGTTTTGGGTTGGATACTAAATGACAATAGTGCTAAAGACAACACTACTTAACCCTACAGCGTCATCAAGAAACTCGCATTCCTGACATCCTCAGCGGATCGGCTATTGGAAAAGATGACCTGCAAGAAATTAGACAGACCAAGTGTCCGGCGCACAGGAATGACGTCACTGGTAAAAGCGACAGTATTAGTAGTGCTGTTAAAGGAGATTGCCCATTTAACAGCACTAATAATACTGTTGCTTTTACCAGTGACGTCATTCCTGTGCGCCGAACACTCGGTCTGGCTAATTTTTTGTAGCTCAACTTTTCCAACAGTCGTCTCGCTGAGGATGTCGGGAATGCGAGTTTCGTGAGGATGCTGTAGGGGCAAGTGGTGTCCGTGTGGTGGTAGTTGGAAAAGCGACTACCACCGCATGGTTTTGTCCAGGACACTGCTTATTTAATTTTTTCCTTAATTTCCTTAATGAATCAGGCCCAAAGTATTTATAGATTGCCTAGCATTTATAGATTATTACATAGCCAATATTGATAGTTTTATAGCCTATCCTGGTAGTTACATAACCTATATCGATTGCTACAAAGCCTTTATAGATTGCTACATATTCAATGTACATAGTTACATAGTGTTTCTAGAATGTTACCTAGTCTTAATAGAGTGTTAGAAAAGCATTCAGATTGCGGTCTCTGCCGTTGACAGCGACGGACAGTGCGTCCCTGGAGTATTGTTTTCACCTTGATCCCTCTTCAGGTCTTCGGGATTTGAGCATCCTCCAAAAGTGGAGTGACAGTCTCCCAGGGACCGGTGCTTTGCTGGTAGTCTACTCCCCCCACCCCCCTCTTGTGTCATGCACAGATCAAGAAGCAGCAAATTCACTACTCAGAGACCCACAAAGACTAGAGATATAAACTACAAGGAGAATAGTTACATCCCTTCAAGGATAACTGATACAACTGTCATATACATAGGACGTGGAAGAAACAGACTCAAACTACAAGGAGAATTGATACATCCCTACAAGGACAATTGATACACCCATCATTTACTTCCATATTCTAAACCAGACCAGTCACAAACCGAAAGACAATCGTTCAACTTCTCAAACCCAGGTGGTTTGCTATATACTCGTAAGTTCAAACCCCTTTTTCAATAAGAGAAGCATGAGATGTATTCATTATGCCCTGTATGTTGGCTGTGCCAGACTGTTGTGTGACTTTTTGTAGTTTATGATTTAAATTTTATTATTACTGATTTGTGTTAATATTTTGTTAAATAAACTTAAATGTTGTTATTTCAGTTATTTGCCTGAGTGATTTTGACCTTGAACAGGAATCGGTGGGGGTCATCTCTGCGGCACATTGCGATACATTAAGCCCAGTATCATCACAGAGTGTAAAATAGCATTGATAGATTTTTAAATTGCCAAAATCGATTGCAACATAGCCTATATTAATTGTTAGAAATCATTTATGGTTACATAGCCGATTTAGATAGTTACATAGCCTATATAGATTGTTACAAAGCCGTTTTAAATTATGACAAAGCCATTATAGATTGCTTCATAGACTATATATATATTGTTATAGTGCCTATAAAAATTGTTCCCTAGCGTATATAGAACATTACATAGCCTTGAAAGATTGTTACATAGATATGTAGCATATATAGTTTGAAAAGCTATATAGATTGTTAAAAAAGCCTATATAGATACTTACATAGTCTACATCGATTGTGAGATATAATTCATTAAATCTTACATAGCAAAGTTTCATTGTTACATAGATTATTATAAGATATTTTCATAGCCAATATAGATAATTACATAAGGCCTGATTCATTAAGGAAGTTAATCAAGAAATTGAGTAAGTTTTCTTAAGTTTTCTAGGCAGAATCTTTTTGCAGTGCAAAGGGTGCAAATTTATTTTTTTACTTTGCACTAAGTTAAATAATGGCTGTTTATTCATGTAGTACACAAATACTTCATAGCTTATTGGTACGCTGAAATTTAAAGTTGATGTTTGTGTGCTACATGAAACAGCAGACAGTAATTAACTTATATGCAAAATAGAAAACTAATTTGCACCCCTTGAAATGTAACATGGTTTTGGGTTGGATACTAAATGACAATAGTGCTAAAGACAACACTACTTAACCCTACAGCGTCATCAAGAAACTCGCATTCCTGACATCCTCAGCGGATCGGCTATTGGAAAAGATGACCTGCAAGAAATTAGACAGACCAAGTGTCCGGCACACAGGAATGACGTCACTGGTAAAAGCGACAGTATTAGTAGTGCTGTTAAAGGAGATTGCCCATTTAACAGCACTAATAATACTGTTGCTTTTACCAGTGACGTCATTCCTGTGCGCCGAACACTCGGTCTGGCTAATTTTTTGTAGCTCAACTTTTCCAACAGTCGTCTCGCTGAGGATGTCGGGAATGCGAGTTTCGTGAGGATGCTGTAGGGGCAAGTGGTGTCCGTGTGGTGGTAGTTGGAAAAGCGACTACCACCGCATGGTTTTGTCCAGGACATTGCTTACTCAATTTTTTCCTTAATTTCCTTAATGAATCAGGCCCAAAGTATTTATAAATTGCTGAGCCTTTATAGATTATTACATAGCCAATATTGATAGTTTTATAGCCTATCGTGGTAGTTACATAGCCTATATCGATTGCTACAAAGCCTTTATAGATTGCTACATATTCAATGTACATAGTTACATAGTGTTTCTAGAATGTTACCTAGTCTTAATAGAGTGTTAGAAAAGCATTCAGATTGCGGTCTCTGCCGTTGACAGCGACGGACAGTGCGTCCCTGGAGTATTGTTTTCACCTTGATCCCTCTTCAGGTCTTCGGGATTTGAGCATCCTCCAAAAGTGGAGTGACAGTCTCCCAGGGACCGGTGCTTTGCTGGTAGTCTACTCCCCCCCCCCCTCTTGTGTCATGCACAGGTCAAGAAGCAGCAAATTCACTACTCAGAGACCCACAAAGACTAGAGATATAAACTACAAGGAGAATAGTTACATCCCTTCAAGGATAACTGATACAACTGTCATATACATAGGACGTGGAAGAAACAGACTCAAACTACAAGGAGAATTGATACATCCCTACAAGGACAATTGATACACCCATCATTTACTTCCATACTCTAAACCAGACCAGTCACAAACCGAAAGACAATCGTTCAACTTCTCAAACCCAGGTGGTTTGCTATATACTCGTAAGTTCAAACCCCTTTTTAAATAAGAGAAGCATGAGATGTGTTCATTATGCCCTGTATGTTGGCTGTGCCAGACTGTTGTGTGACTTTTTGTAGTTTATGATTTAAATTTTATTATTACTGATTTGTGTTAATATTTTTGTTAAATAAACTTAAATGTTGTTATTTCAGTTATTTGCCTGAGTGATTTTGACCTTGAACAGGAATCGGTGGGGGTCATCTCTGCGGCACATTGCGATACATTAAGCCCAGTATCATCACAGAGTGTAAAATAGCATTGATAGATTTTTAAATTGCCAAAATCGATTGCAACATAGCCTATATTAATTGTTAGAAATCATTTATGGTTACATAGCCGATTTAGATAGTTACATAGCCTATATAGATTGTTACAAAGCCGTTTTAAATTATGACAAAGCCATTATAGATTGCTTCATAGACTATATATATTGTTATAGTGCCTATAAAAATTGTTCCCTAGCGTATATAGAACATTACATAGCCTTGAAAGATTGTTACATAGATATGTAGCATATATAGTTTGAAAATCATTATAGATTGTTAAAAAAGCCTATATAGATACTTACATAGTCTACATCGATTGTGAGATATAATTCATTAATTCTTACATAGCAAAGTTTGATTGTTACATAGATTATTATAAGATATTTTCATAGCCAATATAGATAATTACATAAGGCCTGATTCATTAAGGAAGTTAATCAAGAAATTGAGTAAGTTTTCTTAAATTTTCTAGGCAGAATCTTTTTGCAGTGCAAAGGGTGCAAATTTATTTTTTTACTTTGCACTAAGTTAAATAATGGCTGTTTATTCATGTAGTACACAAATACTTCATAGCTTATTGGTACGCTGAAATTTAAAGTTGATGTTTGTGTGCTACATGAAACAGCAGACAGTAATTAACTTATATGCAAAATAGAAAACTAATTTGCACCCCTTGAAATGTAACATGGTTTTGGGTTGGATACTAAATGACAATAGTGCTAAAGACAACACTACTTAACCCTACAGCGTCATCAAGAAACTCGCATTCCTGACATCCTCAGCGGATCGGCTATTGGAAAAGATGACCTGCAAGAAATTAGACAGACCAAGTGTCCGGCACACAGGAATGACATCACTGGTAAAAGCGACAGTATTAGTAGTGCTGTTAAAGGAGATTGCCCATTTAACAGCACTAATAATACTGTTGCTTTTACCAGTGACGTCATTCCTGTGCGCCGAACACTCGGTCTGGCTAATTTTTTGTAGCTCAACTTTTCCAACAGTCGTCTCGCTGAGGATGTCGGGAATGCGAGTTTCGTGAGGATGCTGTAGGGGCAAGTGGTGTCCGTGTGGTGGTAGTTGGAAAAGCGACTACCACCGCATGGTTTTGTCCAGGACATTGCTTACTCAATTTTTTCCTTAATTTCCTTAATGAATCAGGCCCAAAGTATTTATAGATTGCCTAGCCTTTATAGATTATTACATAGCCAATATTGATAGTTTTATAGCCTATCGTGGTAGTTACATAGCCTATATCGATTGCTACAAAGCCTTTATAGATTGCTACATATTCAATGTACATAGTTACATAGTGTTTCTAGAATGTTACCTAGTCTTAATAGAGTGTTAGAAAAGCATTCAGATTGCGGTCTCTGCCGTTGACAGCGACGGACAGTGCGTCCCTGGAGTATTGTTTTCACCTTGATCCCTCTTCAGGTCTTCGGGATTTGAGCATCCTCCAAAAGTGGAGTGACAGTCTCCCAGGGACCGGTGCTTTGCTGGTATTCTACTCCCCCCCCCCCTCTTGTGTCATGCACAGGTCAAGAAGCAGCAAATTCACTACTCAGAGACCCACAAAGACTAGAGATATAAACTACAAGGAGAATAGTTACATCCCTTCAAGGATAACTGATACAACTGTCATATACATAGGACGTGGAAGAAACAGACTCAAACTACAAGGAGAATTGATACATCCCTACAAGGACAATTGATACACCCATCATTTACTTCCATACTCTAAACCAGACCAGTCACAAACCGAAAGACAATCGTTCAACTTCTCAAACCCAGGTGGTTTGCTATATACTCATAAGTTCAAACCCCTTTTTAAATAAGAGAAGCATGAGATGTGTTCATTATGCCCTGTATGTTGGCTGTGCCAGACTGTTGTGTGACTTTTTGTAGTTTATGATTTAAATTTTATTATTACTGATTTGTGTTAATATTTTTGTTAAATAAACTTAAATGTTGTTATTTCAGTTATTTGCCTGAGTGATTTTGACCTTGAACAGGAATCGGTGGGGGTCATCTCTGCGGCACATTGCGATACATTAAGCCCAGTATCATCACAGAGTGTAAAATAGCATTGATAGATTTTTAAATTGCCAAAATCGATTGCAACATAGCCTATATTAATTGTTACAAATCATTTATGGTTACATAGCCGATTTAGATAGTTACATAGCCTATATAGATTGTTACAAAGCCGTTTTAAATTATGACAAAGCCATTATAGATTGCTTCATAGACTATATATATTGTTATAGTGCCTATAAAAATTGTTCCCTAGCGTATATAGAACATTACATAGCCTTGAAAGATTGTTACATAGATATGTAGCATATATAGTTTGAAAATCTATATAGATTGTTAAAAAAGCCTATATAGATACTTACATAGTCTACATCGATTGTGAGATATAATTCATTAATTCTTACATAGCAAAGTTTGATTGTTACATAGATTATTATAAGATATTTTCATAGCCAATATAGATAATTACATAAGGCCTGATTCATTAAGGAAGTTAATCAAGAAATTGAGTAAGTTTTCTTAAGTTTTCTAGGCAGAATTTTTTTGCAGTGCAAAGGGTGCAAATTTATTTTTTTACTTTGCACTAAGTTAAATAATGGCTGTTTATTCATGTAGTACACAAATACTTCATAGCTTATTGGTACGCTGAAGTTTAAAGTTGATGTTTGTGTGCTACATGAAACAGCAGACAGTAATTAACTTATATGCAAAATAGAAAACTAATTTGCACCCCTTGAAATGTAACATGGTTTTGGGTTGGATACTAAATGACAATAGTGCTAAAGACAACACTACTTAACCCTACAGCGTCATCAAGAAACTCGCATTCCTGACATCCTCAGCGGATCGGCTATTGGAAAAGATGACCTGCAAGAAATTAGACAGACCAAGTGTCCGGCACACAGGAATGACATCACTGGTAAAAGCGACAGTATTAGTAGTGCTGTTAAAGGAGATTGCCCATTTAACAGCACTAATAATACTGTTGCTTTTACCAGTGACGTCATTCCTGTGCGCCGAACACTCGGTCTGGCTAATTTTTTGTAGCTCAACTTTTCCAACAGTCGTCTCGCTGAGGATGTCGGGAATGCGAGTTTCGTGAGGATGCTGTAGGGGCAAGTGGTGTCCGTGTGGTGGTAGTTGGAAAAGCGACTACCACCGCATGGTTTTGTCCAGGACATTGCTTACTCAATTTTTTCCTTAATTTCCTTAATGAATCAGGCCCAAAGTATTTATAGATTGCCTAGCCTTTATAGATTATTACATAGCCAATATTGATAGTTTTATAGCCTATCGTGGTAGTTACATAGCCTATATCGATTGCTACAAAGCCTTTATAGATTGCTACATATTCAATGTACATAGTTACATAGTGTTTCTAGAATGTTACCTAGTCTTAATAGAGTGTTAGAAAAGCATTCAGATTGCGGTCTCTGCCGTTGACAGCGACGGACAGTGCGTCCCTGGAGTATTGTTTTCACCTTGATCCCTCTTCAGGTCTTCGGGATTTGAGCATCCTCCAAAAGTGGAGTGACAGTCTCCCAGGGACCGGTGCTTTGCTGGTATTCTACTCCCCCCCCCCTCTTGTGTCATGCACAGGTCAAGAAGCAGCAAATTCACTACTCAGAGACCCACAAAGACTAGAGATATAAACTACAAGGAGAATAGTTACATCCCTTCAAGGATAACTGATACAACTGTCATATACATAGGACGTGGAAGAAACAGACTCAAACTACAAGGAGAATTGATACATCCCTACAAGGACAATTGATACACCCATCATTTACTTCCATACTCTAAACCAGACCAGTCACAAACCGAAAGACAATCGTTCAACTTCTCAAACCCAGGTGGTTTGCTATATACTCATAAGTTCAAACCCCTTTTTAAATAAGAGAAGCATGAGATGTGTTCATTATGCCCTGTATGTTGGCTGTGCCAGACTGTTGTGTGACTTTTTGTAGTTTATGATTTAAATTTTATTATTACTGATTTGTGTTAATATTTTTGTTAAATAAACTTAAATGTTGTTATTTCAGTTATTTGCCTGAGTGATTTTGACCTTGAACAGGAATCGGTGGGGGTCATCTCTGCGGCACATTGCGATACATTAAGCCCAGTATCATCACAGAGTGTAAAATAGCATTGATAGATTTTTAAATTGCCAAAATCGATTGCAACATAGCCTATATTAATTGTTACAAATCATTTATGGTTACATAGCCGATTTAGATAGTTACATAGCCTATATAGATTGTTACAAAGCCGTTTTAAATTATGACAAAGCCATTATAGATTGCTTCATAGACTATATATATTGTTATAGTGCCTATAAAAATTGTTCCCTAGCGTATATAGAACATTACATAGCCTTGAAAGATTGTTACATAGATATGTAGCATATATAGTTTGAAAATCTATATAGATTGTTAAAAAAGCCTATATAGATACTTACATAGTCTACATCGATTGTGAGATATAATTCATTAATTCTTACATAGCAAAGTTTGATTGTTACATAGATTATTATAAGATATTTTCATAGCCAATATAGATAATTACATAAGGCCTGATTCATTAAGGAAGTTAATCAAGAAATTGAGTAAGTTTTCTTAAGTTTTCTAGGCAGAATTTTTTTGCAGTGCAAAGGGTGCAAATTTATTTTTTTACTTTGCACTAAGTTAAATAATGGCTGTTTATTCATGTAGTACACAAATACTTCATAGCTTATTGGTACGCTGAAGTTTAAAGTTGATGTTTGTGTGCTACATGAAACAGCAGACAGTAATTAACTTATATGCAAAATAGAAAACTAATTTGCACCCCTTGAAATGTAACATGGTTTTGGGTTGGATACTAAATGACAATAGTGCTAAAGACAACACTACTTAACCCTACAGCGTCATCAAGAAACTCGCATTCCTGACATCCTCAGCGGATCGGCTATTGGAAAAGATGACCTGCAAGAAATTAGACAGACCAAGTGTCCGGCGCACCGGAATGACGTCACTGGTAAAAGCGACAGTATTAGTAGTGCTGTTAAAGGAGATTGCCCATTTAACAGCACTAATAATACTGTTGCTTTTACCAGTGACGTCATTCCTGTGCGCCGAACACTCGGTCTGGCTAATTTTTTGTAGCTCAACTTTTCCAACAGTCGTCTTGCTGAGGATGTCAGGAATGCGAGTTTCGTGAGGATGCTGTAGGGGCAAGTGGTGTCCGTGTGGTGGTAGTTGGAAAAGCGACTACCACCGCATGGTTTTGTCCAAGACACTGCTTATTTAATTTTTTCCTTAATTTCCTTAATGAAATAGGGCCCAAAGTATTTATAGATTGCTTAGCATTTATAGATTATTACATAGCCAATATTGATAGTTTTATAGCCTATCCTGGTAGTTACATAACCTACATCGATTGCTACAAAGCCTTTATAGATTGCTACATATTCAATGTACATAGTTACATAGTGTTTCTAGAATGTTACCTAGTCTTAATAGAGTGTTAGAAAAGCATTCAGATTGCGGTCTCTGCCGTTGACAGCGACGGACAGTGCGTCCCTGGAGTATTGTTTTCACCTTGATCCCTCTTCAGGTCTTCGGGATTGAGCATCCTCCAAAAGTGGAGTGACAGTCTCCCAGGGACCGGTGCTTTGCTGGTAGTCTACTCCCCCCCCCCCTCTTGTGTCATGCACAGGTCAAGAAGCAGCAAATTCACTACTCAGAGACCCACAAAGACTAGAGATATAAACTACAAGGAGAATAGTTACATCCCTTCAAGGATAACTGATACAACTGTCATATACATAGGACGTGGAAGAAACAGACTCAAACTACAAGGAGAATTGATACATCCCTACAAGGACAATTGATACACCCATCATTTACTTCCATACTCTAAACCAGACCAGTCACAAACCGAAAGACAATCGTTCAACTTCTCAAACCCAGGTGGTTTGCTATATACTCGTAAGTTCAAACCCCTTTTTAAATAAGAGAAGCATGAGATGTATTCATTATGCCCTGTATGTTGGCTGTGCCAGACTGTTGTGTGACTTTTTGTAGTTTATGATTTAAATTTTATTATTACTGATTTGTGTTAATATTTTTGTTAAATAAACTTAAATGTTGTTATTTCAGTTATTTGCCTGAGTGATTTTGACCTTGAACAGGAATCGGTGGGGGTCATCTCTGCGGCACATTGCGATACATTAAGCCCAGTATCATCACAGAGTGTAAAATAGCATTGATAGATTTTTAAATTGCCAAAATCGATTGCAACATAGCCTATATTAATTGTTACAAATCATTTATGGTTACATAGCCGATTTAGATAGTTACATAGCCTATATAGATTGTTACAAAGCCGTTTTAAATTATGACAAAGCCATTATAGATTGCTTCATAGACTATATATATTGTTATAGTGCCTATAAAAATTGTTCCCTAGCGTATATAGAACATTACATAGCCTTGAAAGATTGTTACATAGATATGTAGCATATATAGTTTGAAAATCTATATAGATTGTTAAAAAAGCCTATATAGATACTTACATAGTCTACATCGATTGTGAGATATAATTCATTAATTCTTACATAGCAAAGTTTGATTGTTACATAGATTATTATAAGATATTTTCATAGCCAATATAGATAATTACATAAGGCCTGATTCATTAAGGAAGTTAATCAAGAAATTGAGTAAGTTTTCTTAAGTTTTCTAGGCAGAATTTTTTTGCAGTGCAAAGGGTGCAAATTTATTTTTTTACTTTGCACTAAGTTAAATAATGGCTGTTTATTCATGTAGTACACAAATACTTGATAGCTTATTGGTACGCTGAAATTTAAAGTTGATGTTTGTGTGCTACATGAAACAGCAGACAGTAATTAACTTATATGCAAAATAGAAAACTAATTTGCACCCCTTGAAATGTAACATGGTTTTGGGTTGGATACTAAATGACAATAGTGCTAAAGACAACACTACTTAACCCTACAGCGTCATCAAGAAACTCGCATTCCTGACATCCTCAGCGGATCGGCTATTGGAAAAGATGACCTGCAAGAAATTAGACAGACCAAGTGTCCGGCGCACAGGAATGACGTCACTGGTAAAAGCCACAGTATTAGTAGTGCTGTTAAAGGAGATTGCCCATTTAACAGCACTAATAATACTGTTGCTTTTACCAGTGACGTCATTCCTGTGCGCCGAACACTCGGTCTGGCTAATTGTTTGTAGCTCAACTTTTCCAACAGTCGTCTCGCTGAGGATGTCGGGAATGCGAGTTTCGTGAGGATGCTGTAGGGGCAAGTGGTGTCCGTGTGGTGGTAGTTGGAAAAGCGACTACCACCGCATGGTTTTGTCCAGGACACTGCTTATTTAATTTTTTCCTTAATTTCCTTAATGAATCAGGCCCAAAGTATTTATAGATTGCCTAGCATTTATAGATTATTACATAGCCAATATTGATAGTTTTATAGCCTATCCTGGTAGTTACATAACCTACATCGATTGCTACAAAGCCTTTATAGATTGCTACATATTCAATGTACATAATTACATAGTGTTTCTAGAATGTTACCTAGTCTTAATAGAGTGTTAGAAAAGCATTCAGATTGTGGTCTCTGCCGTTGACAGCGACGGACAGTGCGTCCCTGGAGTATTGTTTTCACCTTGATCCCTCTTCAGGTCTTCGGGATTTGAGCATCCTCCAAAAGTGGAGTGACAGTCTCCCAGGGACCGGTGCTTTGCTGGTATTCTACTCCCCCCCCCTCTTGTGTCATGCACAGGTCAAGAAGCAGCAAATTCACTACTCAGAGACCCACAAAGACTAGAGATATAAACTACAAGGAGAATAGTTACATCCCTTCAAGGATAACTGATACAACTGTCATATACATAGGACGTGGAAGAAACAGACTCAAACTACAAGGAGAATTGATACATCCCTACAAGGACAATTGATACACCCATCATTTACTTCCATACTCTAAACCAGACCAGTCACAAACCGAAAGACAATCGTTCAACTTCTCAAACCCAGGTGGTTTGCTATATACTCGTAAGTTCAAACCCCTTTTTAAATAAGAGAAGCATGAGATGTATTCATTATGCCCTGTATGTTGGCTGTGCCAGACTGTTGTGTGACTTTTTGTAGTTTATGATTTAAATTTTATTATTACTGATTTGTGTTAATATTTTTGTTAAATAAACTTAAATGTTGTTATTTCAGTTATTTGCCTGAGTGATTTTGACCTTGAACAGGAATCGGTGGGGGTCATCTCTGCGGCACATTGCGATACATTAAGCCCAGTATCATCACAGAGTGTAAAATAGCATTGATAGATTTTTAAATTGCCAAAATCGATTGCAACATAGCCTATATTAATTGTTACAAATCATTTATGGTTACATAGCCGATTTAGATAGTTACATAGCCTATATAGATTGTTACAAAGCCGTTTTAAATTATGACAAAGCCATTATAGATTGCTTCATAGACTATATATATTGTTATAGTGCCTATAAAAATTGTTCCCTAGCGTATATAGAACATTACATAGCCTTGAAAGATTGTTACATAGATATGTAGCATATATAGTTTGAAAATCTATATAGATTGTTAAAAAAGCCTATATAGATACTTACATAGTCTACATCGATTGTGAGATATAATTCATTAATTCTTACATAGCAAAGTTTGATTGTTACATAGATTATTATAAGATATTTTCATAGCCAATATAGATAATTACATAAGGCCTGATTCATTAAGGAAGTTAATCAAGAAATTGAGTAAGTTTTCTTAAGTTTTCTAGGCAGAATTTTTTTGCAGTGCAAAGGGTGCAAATTTATTTTTTAACTTTGCACTAAGTTAAATAATGGCTGTTTATTCATGTAGTACACAAATACTTCATAGCTTATTGGTACGCTGAAATTTAAAGTTGATGTTTGTGTGCTACATGAAACAGCAGACAGTAATTAACTTATATGCAAAATAGAAAACTAATTTGCACCCCTTGAAATGTAACATGGTTTTGGGTTGGATACTAAATGACAATAGTGCTAAAGACAACACTACTTAACCCTACAGCGTCATCAAGAAACTCGCATTCCTGACATCCTCAGCGGATCGGCTATTGGAAAAGATGACCTGCAAGAAATTACACAGACCAAGTGTCCGGCGCACAGGAATGACGTCACTGGTAAAAGCCACAGTATTAGTAGTGCTGTTAAAGGAGATTGCCCATTTAACAGCACTAATAATACTGTTGCTTTTACCAGTGACGTCATTCCTGTGCGCCGAACACTCGGTCTGGCTAATTTTTTGTAGCTCAACTTTTCCAACAGTCGTCTCGCTGAGGATGTCGGGAATGCGAGTTTCGTGAGGATGCTGTAGGGGCAAGTGGTGTCCGTGTGGTGGTAGTTGGAAAAGCGACTACCACCGCATGGTTTTGTCCAGGACACTGCTTATTTAATTTTTTCCTTAATTTCCTTAATGAATCAGGCCCAAAGTATTTATAGATTGCCTAGCATTTATAGATTATTACATAGCCAATATTGATAGTTTTATAGCCTATCCTGGTAGTTACATAACCTACATCGATTGCTACAAAGCCTTTATAGATTGCTACATATTCAATGTACATAGTTACATAGTGTTTCTAGAATGTTACCTAGTCTTAATAGAGTGTTAGAAAAGCATTCAGATTGCGGTCTCTGCCGTTGACAGCGATGGACAGTGCGTCCCTGGAGTATTGTTTTCACCTTGATCCCTCTTCAGGTCTTCGGGATTTGAGCATCCTCCAAAAGTGGAGTGACAGTCTCCCAGGGACCGGTGCTTTGCTGGTAGTCTACTCCCCCCCCCTCTTGTGTCATGCACTGGTCAAGAAGCAGCAAATTCACTACTCAGAGACCCACAAAGACTATAGATATAAACTACAAGGAGAATAGTTACATCCCTTCAAGGATAACTGATACAACTGATACAACTGTCATATACATAGGACGTGGAAGAAACAGACTCAAACTACAAGGAGAATTGATACATCCCTACAAGGACAATTGATACACCCATCATTTACTTCCATACTCTAAACCAGACCAGTCACAAACCGAAAGACAATCGTTCAACTTCTCAAACCTAGGTGGTTTGCTATATACTCGTAAGTTCAAACCCCTTTTTAAATAAGAGAAGCATGAGATGTATTCATTATGCCCTGTATGTTGGCTGTGCCAGACTGTTGTGTGACTTTTTGTAGTTTATGATTTAAATTTTATTATTACTGATTTGTGTTAATATTTTTGTTAAATAAACTTAAATGTTGTTATTTCAGTTATTTGCCTGAGTGATTTTGACCTTGAACAGGAATCGGTGGGGGTCATCTCTGCGGCACATTGCGATACATTAAGCCCAGTATCATCACAGAGTGTAAAATAGCATTGATAGATTTTTAAATTGCCAAAATCGATTGCAACATAGCCTATATTAATTGTTACAAATCATTTATGGTTACATAGCCGATTTAGATAGTTACATAGCCTATATAGATTGTTACAAAGCCGTTTTAAATTATGACAAAGCCATTATAGATTGCTTCATAGACTATATATATTGTTATAGTGCCTATAAAAATTGTTCCCTAGCGTATATAGAACATTACATAGCCTTGAAAGATTGTTACATAGATATGTAGCATATATAGTTTGAAAATCTATATAGATTGTTAAAAAAGCCTATATAGATACTTACATAGTCTACATCGATTGTGAGATATAATTCATTAATTCTTACATAGCAAAGTTTGATTGTTACATAGATTATTATAAGATATTTTCATAGCCAATATAGATAATTACATAAGGCCTGATTCATTAAGGAAGTTAATCAAGAAATTGAGTAAGTTTTCTTAGGTTTTCTAGGCAGAATCTTTTTGCAGTGCAAAGGGTGCAAATTTATTTTTTTACTTTGCACTAAGTTAAATAATGGCTGTTTATTCATGTAGTACACAAATACTTCATAGCGTATTGGTACGCTGAAATTTAAAGTTGATGTTTGTGTGCTACATGAAACAGCAGACAGTAATTAACTTATATGCAAAATAGAAAACTAATTTGCACCCCTTGAAATGTAACATGGTTTTGGGTTGGATACTAAATGACAATAGTGCTAAAGACAACACTACTTAACCCTACAGCGTCATCAAGAAACTCGCATTCCTGACATCCTCAGCGGATCGGCTATTGGAAAAGATGACCTGCAAGAAATTAGACAGACCAAGTGTCCGGCGCACAGGAATGACGTCACTGGTAAAAGCGACAGTATTAGTAGTGCTGTTAAAGGAGATTGCCCGTTTAACAGCACTAATAATACTGTTGCTTTTACCAGTGACGTCATTCCTGTGCGCCGAACACTCGGTCTGGCTAATTTTTTGTAGCTCAACTTTTCCAACAGTCGTCTCGCTGAGGATGTCGGGAATGCGAGTTTCGTGAGGATGCTGTAGGGGCAAGTGGTGTCCGTGTGGTGGTAGTTGGAAAAGCGACTACCACCGCATGGTTTTGTCCAGGACAATGCTTATTTAATTTTTTCCTTAATTTCCATAATGAATCAGGCCCAAAGTATTTATAGATTGCCTAGCATTTATAGATTATTACATAGCCAATATTGATAGTTTTATAGCCTATCCTGGTAGTTACATAACCTATATCGATTGCTACAAAGCCTTTATAGATTGCTACATATTCAATGTACATAGTTACATAGTGTTTCTAGAATGTTACCTAGCCTTAATAGAGTGTTAGAAAAGCATTCAGACTGCGGTCTCTGCCGTGGACAGCGACGGACAGTGCGTCCCTGGAGTATTGTTTTCACCTTGATCCCTCTTCAGGTCTTCGGGATTTGAGCATCCTCCAAAAGTGGAGTGACAGTCTCCCAGGGACCGGTGCTTTGCTGGTAGTCTACTCCCCCCCCCCTCTTGTGTCATGCACAGGTCAAGAAGCAGCAAATTCACTACTCAGAGACCCACAAAGACTAGAGATATAAACTACAAGGAGAATAGTTACATCCCTTCAAGGATAACTGATACAACTGTCATATACATAGGACGTGGAAGAAACAGACTCAAACTACAAGGAGAATTGATACATCCCTACAAGGACAATTGATACACCCATCATTTACTTCCATACTCTAAACCAGACCAGTCACAAACCGAAAGACAATCGTTCAACTTCTCAAACCCAGGTGGTTTGCTATATACTCGTAAGTTCAAACCCCTTTTTAAATAAGAGAAGCATGAGATGTATTCATTATGCCCTGTATGTTGGCTGTGCCAGACTGTTGTGTGACTTTTTGTAGTTTATGATTTAAATTTTATTATTACTGATTTGTGTTAATATTTTTGTTAAATAAACTTAAATGTTGTTATTTCAGTTATTTGCCTGAGTGATTTTGACCTTGAACAGGAATCGGTGGGGGTCATCTCTGCGGCACATTGCGATACATTAAGCCCAGTATCATCACAGAGTGTAAAATAGCATTGATAGATTTTTAAATTGCCAAAATCGATTGCAACATAGCCTATATTAATTGTTACAAATCATTTATGGTTACATAGCCGATTTAGATAGTTACATAGCCTATATAGATTGTTACAAAGCCGTTTTAAATTATGACAAAGCCATTATAGATTGCTTCATAGACTATATATATTGTTATAGTGCCTATAAAAATTGTTCCCTAGCGTATATAGAACATTACATAGCCTTGAAAGATTGTTACATAGATATGTAGCATATATAGTTTGAAAATCTATATAGATTGTTAAAAAAGCCTATATAGATACTTACATAGTCTACATCGATTGTGAGATATAATTCATTAATTCTTACATAGCAAAGTTTGATTGTTACATAGATTATTATAAGATATTTTCATAGCCAATATAGATAATTACATAAGGCCTGATTCATTAAGGAAGTTAATCAAGAAATTGAGTAAGTTTTCTTAAGTTTTCTAGGCAGAATTTTTTTGCAGTGCAAAGGGTGCAAATTTATTTTTTTACTTTGCACTAAGTTAAATAATGGCTGTTTATTCATGTAGTACACAAATACTTCATAGCTTATTGGTACACTGAAATTTAAAGTTGATGTTTGTGTGCTACATGAAACAGCAGACAGTAATTAACTTATATGCAAAATAGAAAACTAATTTGCACCCCTTGAAATGTAACATGGTTTTGGGTTGGATACTAAATGACAATAGTGCTAAAGACAACACTACTTAACCCTACAGCGTCATCAAGAAACTCGCATTCCTGACATCCTCAGCGGATCGGCTATTGGAAAAGATGACCTGCAAGAAATTAGACAGACCAAGTGTCCGGCGCACAGGATTGACGTCACTGGTAAAAGCGACAGTATTAGTAGTGCTGTTAAAGGAGATTGCCCATTTAACAGCACTAATAATACTGTTGCTTTTACCAGTGACGTCATTCCTGTGCGCCGAACACTCGGTCTGGCTAATTTTTTGTAGCTCAACTTTTCCAACAGTCGTCTCGCTGAGGATGTCGGGAATGCGAGTTTCGTGAGGATGCTGTAGGGGCAAGTGGTGTCCATGTGGTGGTAGTTGGAAAAGCGACTACCACCGCATGGTTTTGTCCAGGACATTGCTTACTCTATTTTTTCCTTAATTTCCTTAATGAATCAGGCCCAAAGTATTTATAAATTGCTGAGCCTTTATAGATTATTACATAGCCAATATTGATAGTTTTATAGCCTATCGTGGTAGTTACATAGCCTATATCGATTGCTACAAAGCCTTTATAGATTGCTACATATTCAATGTACATAGTTACATAGTGTTTCTAGAATGTTACCTAGTCTTAATAGAGTGTTAGAAAAGCATTCAGATTGCGGTCTCTGTCGTTGACAGCGACGGACAGTGCGTCCCTGGAGTATTGTTTTCACCTTGATCCCTCTTCAGGTCTTCGGGATTTGAGCATCCTCCAAAAGTGGAGTGACAGTCTCCCAGGGACCGGTGCTTTGCTGGTAGTCTACTCCCCCCCCCCCCTCTTGTGTCATGCACAGGTCAAGAAGCAGCAAATTCACTACTCAGAGACCCACAAAGACTAGAGATATAAACTACAAGGAGAATAGTTACATCCCTTCAAGGATAACTGATACAACTGTCATATACATAGGACGTGGAAGAAACAGACTCAAACTACAAGGAGAATTGATACATCCCTACAAGGACAATTGATACACCCATCATTTACTTCCATACTCTAAACCAGACCAGTCACAAACCGAAAGACAATCGTTCAACTTCTCAAACCCAGGTGGTTTGCTATATACTCGTAAGTTCAAACCCCTTTTTAAATAAGAGAAGCATGAGATGTATTCATTATGCCCTGTATGTTGGCTGTGCCAGACTGTTGTGTGACTTTTTGTAGTTTATGATTTAAATTTTATTATTACTGATTTGTGTTAATATTTTTGTTAAATAAACTTAAATGTTGTTATTTCAGTTATTTGCCTGAGTGATTTTGACCTTGAACAGGAATCGGTGGGGGTCATCTCTGCGGCACATTGCGATACATTAAGCCCAGTATCATCACAGAGTTTAAAATAGCATTGATAGATTTTTAAATTGCCAAAATCGATTGCAACATAGCCTATATTAATTGTTACAAATCATTTATGGTTACATAGCCGATTTAGATAGTTACATAGCCTATATAGATTGTTACAAAGCCGTTTTAAATTATGACAAAGCCATTATAGATTGCTTCATAGACTATATATATTGTTATAGTGCCTATAAAAATTGTTCCCTAGCGTATATAGAACATTACATAGCCTTGAAAGATTGTTACATAGATATGTAGCATATATAGTTTGAAAATCTATATAGATTGTTAAAAAAGCCTATATAGATACTTACATAGTCTACATCGATTGTGAGATATAATTCATTAAATCTTACATAGCAAAGTTTGATTGTTACATAGATTATTATAAGATATTTTCATAGCCAATATAGATAATTACATAAGGCCTGATTCATTAAGGAAGTTAATCAAGAAATTGAGTAAGTTTTCTTAAGTTTTCTAGGCAGAATCTTTTTGCAGTGCAAAGGGTGCAAATTTATTTTTTTACTTTGCACTAAGTTAAATAATGGCTGTTTATTCATGTAGTACACAAATACTTCATAGCTTATTGGTACGCTGAAATTTAAAGTTGATGTTTGTGTGCTACATGAAACAGCAGACAGTAATTAACTTATATGCAAAATAGAAAACTAATTTGCACCCCTTGAAATGTAACATGGTTTTGGGTTGGATACTAAATGACAATAGTGCTAAAGACAACACTACTTAACCCTACAGCGTCATCAAGAAACTCGCATTCCTGACATCCTCAGCGGATCGGCTATTGGAAAAGATGACCTGCAAGAAATTAGACAGACCAAGTGTCCGGCGCACAAGAATGACGTCACTGGTAAAAGCGACAGTATTAGTAGTGCTGTTAAAGGAGATTGCCCGTTTAACAGCACTAATAATACTGTTGCTTTTACCAGTGACGTCATTCCTGTGCGCCGAACACTCGGTCTGGCTAATTTTTTGTAGCTCAACTTTTCCAACAGTCGTCTCGCTGAGGATGTCGGGAATGCGAGTTTCGTGAGGATGCTGTAGGGGCAAGTGGTGTCCGTGTGGTGGTAGTTGGAAAAGCGACTACCACCGCATGGTTTTGTCCAGGACATTGCTTACTCAATTTTTTCCTTAATTTCCTTAATGAATCAGGCCCAAAGTATTTATAAATTGCTGAGCCTTTATAGATTATTACATAGCCAATATTGATAGTTTTATAGCCTATCGTGGTAGTTACATAGCCTATATCGATTGCTACAAAGCCTTTATAGATTGCTACATATTCAATGTACATAGTTACATAGTGTTTCTAGAATGTTACCTAGTCTTAATGAGTGTTAGAAAAGCATTCAGATTGCGGTCTCTGCCGTTGACAGCGACGGACAGTGCGTCCCTGGAGTATTGTTTTCACCTTGATCCCTCTTCAGGTCTTCGGGATTTGAGCATCCTCCAAAAGTGGAGTGACAGTCTCCCAGGGACCGGTGCTTTGCTGGTAGTCTACTCCCCCCCCCTCTTGTGTCATGCACAGGTCAAGAAGCAACAAATTCACTACTCAGAGACCCACAAAGACTAGAGATATAAACTACAAGGAGAATAGTTACATCCCTTCAAGGATAACTGATACAACTGTCATATACATAGGAAGTGGAAGAAACAGACTCAAACTACAAGGAGAATTGATACATCCCTACAAGGACAATTGATACACCCATCATTTACTTCCATACTCTAAACCAGACCAGTCACAAACCGAAAGACAATCGTTCAACTTCTCAAACCCAGGTGGTTTGCTATATACTCGTAAGTTCAAACCCCTTTTTAAATAAGAGAAGCATGAGATGTATTCATTATGCCCTGTATGTTGGCTGTGCCAGACTGTTGTGTGACTTTTTGTAGTTTATGATTTAAATTTTATTATTACTGATTTGTGTTAATATTTTTGTTAAATAAACTTAAATGTTGTTATTTCAGTTATTTGCCTGAGTGATTTTGACCTTGAACAGGAATCGGTGGGGGTCATCTCTGCGGCACATTGCGATACATTAAGCCCAGTATCATCACAGAGTGTAAAATAGCATTGATAGATTTTTAAATTGCCAAAATCGATTGCAACATAGCCTATATTAATTGTTACAAATCATTTATGGTTACATAGCCGATTTAGATAGTTACATAGCCTATATAGATTGTTACAAAGCCGTTTTAAATTATGACAAAGCCATTATAGATTGCTTCATAGACTATATATATTGTTATAGTGCCTATAAAAATTGTTCCCTAGCGTATATAGAACATTACATAGCCTTGAAAGATTGTTACATAGATATGTAGCATATATAGTTTGAAAATCTATATAGATTGTTAAAAAAGCCTATATAGATACTTACATAGTCTACATCGATTGTGAGATATAATTCATTAATTCTTACATAGCAAAGTTTGATTGTTACATAGATTATTATAAGATATTTTCATAGCCAATATAGATAATTACATAAGGCCTGATTCATTAAGGAAGTTAATCAAGAAATTGAGTAAGTTTTCTTAAGTTTTCTAGGCAGAATCTTTTTGCAGTGCAAAGGGTGCAAATTTATTTTTTTACTTTGCACTAAGTTAAATAATGGCTGTTTATTCATGTAGTACACAAATACTTCATAGCTTATTGGTACACTGAAATTTAAAGTTGATGTTTGTGTGCTACATGAAACAGCAGACAGTAATTAACTTATATGCAAAATAGAAAACTAATTTGCACCCCTTGAAATGTAACATGGTTTTGGGTTGGATACTAAATGACAATAGTGCTAAAGACAACACTACTTAACCCTACAGCGTCATCAAGAAACTCGCATTCCTGACATCCTCAGCGGATCGGCTATTGGAAAAGATGACCTGCAAGAAATTAGACAGACCAAGTGTCCGGCGCACAAGAATGACGTCACTGGTAAAAGCGACAGTATTAGTAGTGCTGTTAAAGGAGATTGCCCGTTTAACAGCACTAATAATACTGTTGCTTTTACCAGTGACGTCATTCCTGTGCGCCGAACACTCGGTCTGGCTAATTTTTTGTAGCTCAACTTTTCCAACAGTCGTCTCGCTGAGGATGTCGGGAATGCGAGTTTCGTGAGGATGCTGTAGGGGCAAGTGGTGTCCGTGTGGTGGTAGTTGGAAAAGCGACTACCACCGCATGGTTTTGTCCAGGACACTGCTTATTTAATTTTTTCCTTAATTTCCTTAATGAATCAGGCCCAAAGTATTTATAGATTGCCTAGCATTTATAGATTATTACATAGCCAATATTGATAGTTTTATAGCCTATCCTGGTAGTTACATAACCTACATCGATTGCTACAAAGCCTTTATAGATTGCTACATATTCAATGTACATAGTTACATAGTGTTTCTAGAATGTTACCTAGTCTTAATAGAGTGTTAGAAAAGCATTCAGATTGCGGTCTCTGCCGTTGACAGCGACGGACAGTGCGTCCCTGGAGTATTGTTTTCACCTTGATCCCTCTTCAGGTCTTCGGGATTTGAGCATCCTCCAAAAGTGAAGTGACAGTCTCCCAGGGACCGGTGCTTTGCTGGTAGTCTACTCCCCCCCCCTCTTGTGTCATGCACAGGTCAAGAAGCAGCAAATTCACTACTCAGAGACCCACAAAGACTAGAGATATAAACTACAAGGAGAATAGTTACATCCCTTCAAGGATAACTGATACAACTGTCATATACATAGGACGTGGAAGAAACAGACTCAAACTACAAGGAGAATTGATACATCCCTACAAGGACAATTGATACACCCATCATTTACTTCCATACTCTAAACCAGACCAGTCACAAACCGAAAGACAATCGTTCAACTTCTCAAACCCAGGTGGTTTGCTATATACTCGTAAGTTCAAACTCTTTTTTAAATAAGAGAAGCATGAAATGTATTCATTATGCCCTGTATGTTGGCTGTGCCAGACTGTTGTGTGACTTTTTGTAGTTTATGATTTAAATTTTATTATTACTGATTTGTGTTAATATTTTTGTTAAATAAACTTAAATGTTGTTATTTCAGTTATTTGCCTGAGTGATTTTGACCTTGAACAGGAATCGGTGAGGGTCATCTCTGCGGCACATTGCGATACATTAAGCCCAGTATCATCACAGAGTGTAAAATAGCATTGATAGATTTTTAAATTGCCAAAATCGATTGCAACATAGCCTATATTAATTGTTACAAATCATTTATGGTTACATAGCCGATTTAGATAGTTACATAGCCTATATAGATTGTTACAAAGCCGTTTTAAATTATGACAAAGCCATTATAGATTGCTTCATAGACTATATATATTGTTATAGTGCCTATAAAAATTGTTCCCTAGCGTATATAGAACATTACATAGCCTTGAAAGATTGTTACATAGATATGTAGCATATATAGTTTGAAAATCTATATAGATTGTTAAAAAAGCCTATATAGATACTTACATAGTCTACATCGATTGTGAGATATAATTCATTAATTCTTACATAGCAAAGTTTGATTGTTACATAGATTATTATAAGATATTTTCATAGCCAATATAGATAATTACATAAGGCCTGATTCATTAAGGAAGTTAATCAAGAAATTGAGTAAGTTTTCTTAAGTTTTCTAGGCAGAATCTTTTTGCAGTGCAAAGGGTGCAAATTTATTTTTTTACTTTGCACTAAGTTAAATAATGGCTGTTTATTCATGTAGTACACAAATACTTCATAGCTTATTGGTACGCTGAAATTTAAAGTTGATGTTTGTGTGCTACATGAAACAGCAGACAGTAATTAACTTATATGCAAAATAGAAAACTAATTTGCACCCCTTGAAATGTAACATGGTTTTGGGTTGGATACTAAATGACAATAGTGCTAAAGACAACACTACTTAACCCTACAGCGTCATCAAGAAACTCGCATTCCTGACATCCTCAGCGGATCGGCTATTGGAAAAGATGACCTGCAAGAAATTAGACAGACCAAGTGTCCGGCGCACAAGAATGACGTCACTGGTAAAAGCGACAGTATTAGTAGTGCTGTTAAAGGAGATTGCCCATTTTACAGCACTAATAATACTGTTGCTTTTACCAGTGACGTCATTCCTGTGCGCCGAACACTCGGTCTGGCTAATTTTTTGTAGCTCAACTTTTCCAACAGTCGTCTCGCTGAGGATGTCGGGAATGCGAGTTTCGTGAGGATGCTGTAGGGGCAAGTGGTGTCCGTGTGGTGGTAGTTGGAAAAGCGACTACCACCGCATGGTTTTGTCCAGGACACTGCTTATTTAATTTTTTCCTTAATTTCCTTAATGAATCAGGCCCAAAGTATTTATAGATTGCCTAGCATTTATAGATTATTACATAGCCAATATTGATAGTTTTATAGCCTATCCTGGTAGTTACATAACCTACATCGATTGCTACAAAGCCTTTATAGATTGCTACATATTCAATGTACATAGTTACATAGTGTTTCTAGAATGTTACCTAGTCTTAATAGAGTGTTAGAAAAGCATTCAGATTGCGGTCTCTGCCGTTGACAGCGACGGACAGTGCGTCCCTGGAGTATTGTTTTCACCTTGATCCCTCTTCAGGTCTTCGGGATTTGAGCATCCTCCAAAAGTGAAGTGACAGTCTCCCAGGGACCGGTGCTTTGCTGGTAGTCTACTCCCCCCCCCCCCTCTTGTGTCATGCACAGGTCAAGAAGCAGCAAATTCACTACTCAGAGACCCACAAAGACTAGAGATATAAACTACAAGGAGAATAGTTACATCCCTTCAAGGATAACTGATACAACTGTCATATACATAGGACGTGGAAGAAACAGACTCAAACTACAAGGAGAATTGATACATCCCTACAAGGACAATTGATACACCCATCATTTACTTCCATACTCTAAACCAGACCAGTCACAAACCGAAAGACAATCGTTCAACTTCTCAAACCCAGGTGGTTTGCTATATACTCGTAAGTTCAAACTCTTTTTTAAATAAGAGAAGCATGAAATGTATTCATTATGCCCTGTATGTTGGCTGTGCCAGACTGTTGTGTGACTTTTTGTAGTTTATGATTTAAATTTTATTATTACTGATTTGTGTTAATATTTTTGTTAAATAAACTTAAATGTTGTTATTTCAGTTATTTGCCTGAGTGATTTTGACCTTGAACAGGAATCGGTGAGGGTCATCTCTGCGGCACATTGCGATACATTAAGCCCAGTATCATCAGAGTGTAAAATAGCATTGATAGATTTTTAAATTGCCAAAATCGATTGCAACATAGCCTATATTAATTGTTACAAATCATTTATGGTTACATAGCCGATTTAGCTAGTTACATAGCCTATATAGATTGTTACAAAGCCGTTTTAAATTATGACAAAGCCATTATAGATTGCTTCATAGACTATATATATTGTTATAGTGCCTATAAAAATTGTTCCCTAGCGTATATAGAACATTACATAGCCTTGAAAGATTGTTACATAGATATGTAGCATATATAGTTTGAAAATCTATATAGATTGTTAAAAAAGCCTATATAGATACTTACATAGTCTACATCGATTGTGAGATATAATTCATTAATTCTTACATAGCAAAGTTTGATTGTTACATAGATTATTATAAGATATTTTCATAGCCAATATAGATAATTACATAAGGCCTGAATTATTAAGGAAGTTAATCAAGAAATTGAGTAAGTTTTCTTAAGTTTTCTAGGCAGAATTTTTTTGCAGTGCAAAGGGTGCAAATTTATTTTTTTACTTTGCACTAAGTTAAATAATGGCTGTTTATTCATGTAGTACACAAATACTTCATAGCTTATTGGTACGCTGAAATTTAAAGTTGATGTTTGTGTGCTACATGAAACAGCAGACAGTAATTAATTTATATGCAAAATAGAAAACTAATTTGCACCCCTTGAAATGTAACATGGTTTTGGGTTGGATACTAAATAACAATAGTGCTAAAGACAACACTACTTAACCCTACAGCGTCATCAAGAAACTCGCATTCCTGACATCCTCAGCGGATCGGCTATTGGAAAAGATGACCTGCAAGAAATTAGACAGACCAAGTGTTCGGCGCACAGGAATGACGTCACTGGTAAAAGCGACAGTATTAGTAGTGCTGTTAAAGGAGATTGCCCATTTTACAGCACTAATAATACTGTTGCTTTTACCAGTGACGTCATTCCTGTGCGCCGAACACTCGGTCTGGCTAATTTTTTGTAGCTCAACTTTTCCAACAGTCGTTCGTCTCGCTGAGGATGTCGGGAATGCGAGTTTCGTGAGGATGCTGTAGGGGCAAGTGGTGTCCGTGTGGTGGTAGTTGAAAAGCGACTACCACCGCATGGTTTTGTCCAGGACACTGCTTATTTAATTTTTTCCTTAATTTCCTTAATGAATCAGGCCCAAAGTATTTATAGATTGCCTAGCATTTATAGATTATACATAGCCAATATTGATAGTTTTATAGCCTATCCTGGTAGTTACATAACCTATATCGATTGCTACAAAGCCTTTATAGATTGCTACATATTCAATGTACATAGTTACATAGTGTTTCTAGAATGTTACCTAGTCTTAATAGAGTGTTAGAAAAGCATTCAGATTGCGGTCTCTGCCGTTGACAGCGACGGACAATGCGTCCCTGGAGTATTGTTTTCACCTTGATCCCTCTTCAGGTCTTCGGGATTTGAGCATCCTCCAAAAGTGGAGTGACAGTCTCCCAGGGACCGGTGCTTTGCTGGTAGTCTACTCCCCCCCCCCTCTTGTGTCATGCACAGGTCAAGAAGCAGCAAATTCACTACTCAGAGACCCACAAAGACTAGAGATATAAACTACAAGGAGAATAGTTACATCCCTTCAAGGATAACTGATACAACTGTCATATACATAGGACGTGGAAGAAACAGACTCAAACTACAAGGAGAATTGATACATCCCTACAAGGACACTTGATACACCCATCATTTACTTCCATACTCTAAACCAGACAGTCACAAACCGAAAGACAATCGTTCAACTTCTCAAACCCAGGTGGTTTGCTATATACTCGTAAGTTCAAACCCCTTTTAAATAAGAGAAGCATGAGATGTATTCATTATGCCCTGTATGTTGGCTGTGCCAGACTGTTGTGTGACTTTTTGTAGTTTATGATTTAAATTTTATTATTACTGATTTGTGTTAATATTTTTTGTTAAATAAACTTAAATGTTGTTATTTCAGTTATTTACCTGAGTGATTTTGACCTTGAACAGGAATCGGTGGGGGTCATCTCTGCGGCACATTGCTATACATTAAGCCCAGTATCATCACAGAGTGTAAAATAGCATTGATAGATTTTTAAATTGCCAAAATCGATTGCAACATAGCCTATATTAATTGTTACAAATCATTTATGGTTACATAGCCGATTTAGATAGTTACATAGCCTATATAGATTGTTACAAAGCCGTTTTTAAATTATGACAAAGCCATTATAGATTGCTTCATAGACTATATATATTGTTATAGTGCCTATAAAAATTGTTCCCTAGCGTATATAGAACATTACATAGCCTTGAAAGATTGTTACATAGATATGTAGCATATATAGTTTGAAAATCTATATAGATTGTTAAAAAAGCCTATATAGATACTTATATAGTTAACACCGATTGTGAGATATAATTCATTAATTCTTACATAGCCAATTTTGATTGTTACATAGATTATTATAAGATATTTTCATAGCCAATATAGATAATGACATAAGGCCTGATTCATTAAGGAAGTTAATCAAGAAATTGAGTAAGTTTTCTTAAGTTTTCTAGGCAGAATCTTTTTGCAGTGCAAAGGGTGCAAATTTATTTTTTTACTTTGCACTAAGTTAAATAATGGCTGTTTATTCATGTAGTACACAAATACTTCATAGCTTATTGGTACGCTGAAATTTAAAGTTGATGTTTGTGTGCTACATGAAACAGCAGACAGTAATTAACTTATATGCAAAATAGAAAACTAATTTGCACCCCTTGAAATGTAACATGGTTTTGGGTTGGATACTAAATGACAATAGTGCTAAAGACAACACTACTTAACCCTACAGCGTCATCAAGAAACTCGCATTCCTGACATCCTCAGCGGATCGGCTATTGGAAAAGATGACCTGCAAGAAATTAGACAGACCAAGTGTCCGGCGCACAAGAATGACGTCACTGGTAAAAGCGACAGTATTAGTAGTGCTGTTAAAGGAGATTGCCCGTTTAACAGCACTAATAATACTGTTGCTTTTACCAGTGACGTCATTCCTGTGCGCCGAACACTCGGTCTGGCTAATTTTTTGTAGCTCAACTTTTCCAACAGTCGTCTCGCTGAGGATGTCGGGAATGCGAGTTTCGTGAGGATGCTGTAGGGGCAAGTGGTGTCCGTGTGGTGGTAGTTGGAAAAGCGACTACCACCGCATGGTTTTGTCCAGGACACTGCTTATTTAATTTTTTCCTTAATTTCCTTAATGAATCAGGCCCAAAGTATTTATAGATTGCCTAGCATTTATAGATTATTACATAGCCAATATTGATAGTTTTATAGCCTATCCTGGTAGTTACATAACCTACATCGATTGCTACAAAGCCTTTATAGATTGCTACATATTCAATGTACATAGTTACATAGTGTTTCTAGAATGTTACCTAGTCTTAATAGAGTGTTAGAAAAGCATTCAGATTGCGGTCTCTGCCGTTGACAGCGACGGACAGTGCGTCCCTGGAGTATTGTTTTCACCTTGATCCCTCTTCAGGTCTTCGGGATTTGAGCATCCTCCAAAAGTGAAGTGACAGTCTCCCAGGGACCGGTGCTTTGCTGGTAGTCTACTCCCCCCCCCCCCCTCTTGTGTCATGCACAGGTCAAGAAGCAGCAAATTCACTACTCAGAGACCCACAAAGACTAGAGATATAAACTACAAGGAGAATAGTTACATCCCTTCAAGGATAACTGATACAACTGTCATATACATAGGACGTGGAAGAAACAGACTCAAACTACAAGGGAGAATTGATACATCCCTACAAGGACAATTGATACACCCATCATTTACTTCCATACTCTAAACCAGACCAGTCACAAACCGAAAGACAATCGTTCAACCTTCTCAAACCCAGGTGGTTTGCTATATACTCGTAAGTTCAAACTCTTTTTTAAATAAGAGAAGCATGAAATGTATTCATTATGCCCTGTATGTTGGCTGTGCCAGACTGTTGTGTGACTTTTGTAGTTTATGATTTAAATTTTATTATTACTGATTTGTGTTAATATTTTTGTTAAATAAACTTAAATGTTGTTATTTCAGTTATTTGCCTGAGTGATTTTGACCTTGAACAGGAATCGGTGAGGGTCATCTCTGCGGCACATTGCGATACATTAAGCCCAGTATCATCACAGAGTGTAAAATAGCATTGATAGATTTTTAAATTGCCAAAATCGATTGCAACATAGCCTATATTAATTGTTACAAATCATTTATGGTTACATAGCCGATTTAGCTATTTACATAGCCTATATAGATTGTTACAAAGCCGTTTTAAATTATGACAAAGCCATTATAGATTGCTTCATAGACTATATATATTGTTATAGTGCCTATAAAAATTGTTCCTAGCGTATATAGAACATTACATAGCCTTGAAAGATTGTTACATAGATATGTAGCATATATAGTTTGAAAATCTATATAGATTGTTAAAAAAGCCTATATAGATACTTACATAGTCTACATCGATTGTGAGATATAATTCATTAATTCTTACATAGCAAAGTTTGATTGTTACATAGATTATTATAAGATATTTTCATAGCAATATAGATAATTACATAAGGCCTGAATTATTAAGGAAGTTAATCAAGAAATTGAGTAAGTTTTCTTAAGTTTTCTAGGCAGAATTTTTTTTGCAGTGCAAAGGGTGCAAATTTATTTTTTTACTTTGCACTAAGTTAAATAATGGCTGTTTATTCATGTAGTACACAAATACTTCATAGCTTATTGGTACGCTGAAATTTAAAGTTGATGTTTGTGTGCTACATGAAACAGCAGACAGTAATTAACTTATATGCAAAATAGAAAACTAATTTGCACCCCTTGAAATGTAACATGGTTTTGGGTTGGATACTAAATGACAATAGTGCTAAAGACAACACTACTTAACCCTACAGCGTCATCAAGAAACTCGCATTCCTGACATCCTCAGCGGATCGGCTATTGGAAAAGATGACCTGCAAGAAATTAGGACAGACCAAGTGTCGGCGCACAAGAATGACGTCACTGGTAAAAGCGACAGTATTAGTAGTGCTGTTAAAGGAGATTGCCCGTTTAACAGCACTAATAATACTGTTGCTTTTACCAGTGACGTCATTCCTGTACGCCGAACACTCGGTCTGGCTAATTTTTTGTAGCTCAACTTTTCCAACAGTCGTCTCGCTGAGGATGTCGGGAATGCGAGTTTCGTGAGGATGCTGTAGGGGCAAGTGGTGTCCGTGTGGTGGTAGTTGGAAAAGCGACTACCACCGCATGGTTTTGTCCAGGACACTGCTTATTTAATTTTTTCCTTAATTTCCTTAATGAATCAGGCCCAAAGTATTTATAGATTGCCTAGCATTTATAGATTATTACATAGCCAATATTGATAGTTTTATAGCCTATCCTGGTAGTTACATAACCTACATCGATTGCTACAAAGCCTTTATAGATTGCTACATATTCAATGTACATAGTTACATAGTGTTTCTAGAATGTTACCTAGTCTTAATAGAGTGTTAGAAAAGCATTCAGATTGCGGTCTCTGCCGTTGACAGCGACGGACAGTGCGTCCCTGGAGTATTGTTTTCACCTTGATCCCTCTTCAGGTCTTCGGGATTTGAGCATCCTCCAAAAGTGAAGTGACAGTCTCCCAGGGACCGGTGCTTTGCTGGTAGTCTACTCCCCCCCCCCCCCCTCTTGTGTCATGCACAGGTCAAGAAGCAGCAAATTCACTACTCAGAGACCCACAAAGACTAGAGATATAAACTACAAGGAGAATAGTTACATCCCTTCAAGGATAACTGATACAACTGTCATATACATAGGACGTGGAAGAAACAGACTCAAACTACAAGGAGAATTGATACATCCCTACAAGGACAATTGATACACCCATCATTTACTTCCATACTCTAAACCAGACCAGTCACAAACCGAAAGACAATCGTTCAACTTCTCAAACCCAGGTGGTTTGCTATATACTCGTAAGTTCAAACTCTTTTTTAAATAAGAGAAGCATGAAATGTATTCATTATGCCCTGTATGTTGGCTGTGCCAGACTGTTGTGTGACTTTTTGTAGTTTATGATTTAAATTTTATTATTACTGATTTGTGTTAATATTTTTGTTAAATAAACTTAAATGTTGTTATTTCAGTTATTTGCCTGAGTGATTTTGACCTTGAACAGGAATCGGTGGGGGTCATCTCTGCGGCACATTGCGATACATTAAGCCCAGTATCATCACAGAGTGTAAAATAGCATTGATAGATTTTTAAATTGCCAAAATCGATTGCAACATAGCCTATATTAATTGTTACAAATCATTTATGGTTACATAGCCGATTTAGATAGTTACATAGCCTATATAGATTGTTACAAAGCCGTTTTAAATTATGACAAAGCCATTATAGATTGCTTCATAGACTATATATATTGTTATAGTGCCTATAAAAATTGTTCCCTAGCGTATATAGAACATTACATAGCCTTGAAAGATTGTTACATAGATATGTAGCATATATAGTTTGAAAATCTATATAGATTGTTAAAAAAGCCTATATAGATACTTATATAGTTAACACCGATTGTGAGATATAATTCATTAATTCTTACATAGCCAATTTTGATTGTTACATAGATTATTATAAGATATTTTCATAGCCAATATAGATAATTACATAAGGCCTGATTCATTAAGGAAGTTAATCAAGAAATTGAGTAAGTTTTCTTAAGTTTTCTAGGCAGAATCTTTTTGCAGTGCAAAGGGGTGCAAATTTATTTTTTTACTTTGCACTAAGTTAAATAATGGCTGTTTATTCATGTAGTACACAAATACTTCATAGCTTATTGGTACGCTGAAATTTAAAGTTGATGTTTGTGTGCTACATGAAACAGCAGACAGTAATTAACTTATATGCAAAATAGAAAACTAATTTGCACCCCTTGAAATGTAACATGGTTTTGGGTTGGATACTAAATGACAATAGTGCTAAAGACAACACTACTTAACCCTACAGCGTCATCAAGAAACTCGCATTCCTGACATCCTCAGCGGATCGGCTATTGGAAAAGATGACCTGCAAGAAATTAGACAGACCAAGTGTCCGGCGCACAGGAATGACGTCACTGGTAAAAGCGACAGTATTAGTAGTGCTGTTAAAGGAGATTGCCCGTTTAACAGCACTAATAATACTGTTGCTTTTACCAGTGACGTCATTCCTGTGCGCCGAACACTCGGTCTGGCTAATTTTTTGTAGCTCAACTTTTCCAACAGTCGTCTCGCTGAGGATGTCGGGAATGCGAGTTTCGTGAGGATGCTGTAGGGGCAAGTGGTGTCCGTGTGGTGGTAGTTGGAAAAGCGACTACCACCGCATGGTTTTGTCCAGGACATTGCTTACTCAATTTTTTCCTTAATTTCCTTAATGAATCAGGCCCAAAGTATTTATAAATTGCTGAGCCTTTATAGATTATTACATAGCCAATATTGATAGTTTCATAGCCTATCGTGGTAGTTACATAGCCTATATCGATTGCTACAAAGCCTTTATAGATTGCTACATATTCAATGTACATAGTTACATAGTGTTTCTAGAATGTTACCTAGTCTTAATAGAGTGTTAGAAAAGCATTCAGATTGCGGTCTCTGCCATTGACAGCGACGGACAGTGCGTCCCTGGAGTATTGTTTTCACCTTGATCCCTCTTCAGGTCTTCGGGATTTGAGCATCCTCCAAAAGTGGAGTGACAGTCTCCCAGGGACCGGTGCTTTGCTGGTAGTCTACTCCCCCCCCCCTCTTGTGTCATGCACAGGTCAAGAAGCAGCAAATTCACTACTCAGAGACCCACAAAGACTATAGATATAAACTACAAGGAGAATAGTTACATCCCTTCAAGGATAACTGATACAACTGATACAACTGTCATATACATAGGACGTGGAAGAAACAGACTCAAACTACAAGGAGAATTGATACATCCCTACAAGGACAATTGATACACCCATCATTTACTTCCATACTCTAAACCAGACCAGTCACAAACCGAAAGACAATCGTTCAACTTCTCAAACCTAGGTGGTTTGCTATATACTCGTAAGTTCAAACCCCTTTTTAAATAAGAGAAGCATGAGATGTATTCATTATGCCCTGTATGTTGGCTGTGCCAGACTGTTGTGTGACTTTTTGTAGTTTATGATTTAAATTTTATTATTACTGATTTGTGTTAATATTTTTGTTAAATAAACTTAAATGTTGTTATTTCAGTTATTTGCCTGAGTGATTTTGACCTTGAACAGGAATCGGTGGGGGTCATCTCTGCGGCACATTGCGATACATTAAGCCCAGTATCATCACAGAGTGTAAAATAGCATTGATAGATTTTTAAATTGCCAAAATCGATTGCAACATAGCCTATATTAATTGTTACAAATCATTTATGGTTACATAGCCGATTTAGATAGTTACATAGCCTATATAGATTGTTACAAAGCCGTTTTAAATTATGACAAAGCCATTATAGATTGCTTCATAGACTATATATATTGTTATAGTGCCTATAAAAATTGTTCCCTAGCGTATATAGAACATTACATAGCCTTGAAAGATTGTTACATAGATATGTAGCATATATAGTTTGAAAATCTATATAGATTGTTAAAAAAGCCTATATAGATACTTACATAGTCTACATCGATTGTGAGATATAATTCATTAATTCTTACATAGCAAAGTTTGATTGTTACATAGATTATTATAAGATATTTTCATAGCCAATATAGATAATTACATAAGGCCTGATTCATTAAGGAAGTTAATCAAGAAATTGAGTAAGTTTTCTTAAGTTTTCTAGGCAGAATCTTTTTGCAGTGCAAAGGGTGCAAATTTATTTTTTTACTTTGCACTAAGTTAAATAATGGCTGTTTATTCATGTAGTACACAAATACTTCATAGCGTATTGGTACGCTGAAATTTAAAGTTGATGTTTGTGTGCTACATGAAACAGCAGACAGTAATTAACTTATATGCAAAATAGAAAACTAATTTGCACCCCTTGAAATGTAACATGGTTTTGGGTTGGATACTAAATGACAATAGTGCTAAAGACAACACTACTTAACCCTACAGCGTCATCAAGAAACTCGCATTCCTGACATCCTCAGCGGATCGGCTATTGGAAAAGATGACCTGCAAGAAATTAGACAGACCAAGTGTCCGGCGCACAGGAATGACGTCACTGGTAAAAGCGACAGTATTAGTAGTGCTGTTAAAGGAGATTGCCCGTTTAACAGCACTAATAATACTGTTGCTTTTACCAGTGACGTCATTCCTGTGCGCCGAACACTCGGTCTGGCTAATTTTTTGTAGCTCAACTTTTCCAACAGTCGTCTCGCTGAGGATGTCGGGAATGCGAGTTTCGTGAGGATGCTGTAGGGGCAAGTGGTGTCCGTGTGGTGGTAGTTGGAAAAGCGACTACCACCGCATGGTTTTGTCCAGGACACTGCTTATTTAATTTTTTCCTTAATTTCCTTAATGAATCAGGCCCAAAGTATTTATAGATTGCCTAGCATTTATAGATTATTACATAGCCAATATTGATAGTTTTATAGCCTATCCTGGTAGTTACATAACCTATATCGATTGCTACAAAGCCTTTATAGATTGCTACATATTCAATGTACATAGTTACATAGTGTTTCTAGAATGTTACCTAGTCTTAATAGAGTGTTAGAAAAGCATTCAGATTGCGGTCTCTGCCGTGGACAGCGACGGACAGTGCGTCCCTGGAGTATTGTTTTCACCTTGATCCCTCTTCAGGTCTTCGGGATTTGAGCATCCTCCAAAAGTGGAGTGACAGTCTCCCAGGGACCGGTGCTTTGCTGGTAGTCTACTCCCCCCCCCCTCTTGTGTCATGCACAGGTCAAGAAGCAGCAAATTCACTACTCAGAGACCCACAAAGACTAGAGATATAAACTACAAGGAGAATAGTTACATCCCTTCAAGGATAACTGATACAACTGTCATATACATAGGACGTGGAAGAAACAGACTCAAACTACAAGGAGAATTGATACATCCCTACAAGGACAATTGATACACCCATCATTTACTTCCATACTCTAAACCAGACCAGTCACAAACCGAAAGACAATCGTTCAACTTCTCAAACCCAGGTGGTTTGCTATATACTCGTAAGTTCAAACCCCTTTTTAAATAAGAGAAGCATGAGATGTATTCATTATGCCCTGTATGTTGGCTGTGCCAGACTGTTGTGTGACTTTTTGTAGTTTATGATTTAAATTTTATTATTACTGATTTGTGTTAATATTTTTGTTAAATAAACTTAAATGTTGTTATTTCAGTTATTTGCCTGAGTGATTTTGACCTTGAACAGGAATCGGTGGGGGTCATCTCTGCGGCACATTGCGATACATTAAGCCCAGTATCATCACAGAGTGTAAAATAGCATTGATAGATTTTTAAATTGCCAAAATCGATTGCAACATAGCCTATATTAATTGTTACAAATCATTTATGGTTACATAGCCGATTTAGATAGTTACATAGCCTATATAGATTGTTACAAAGCCGTTTTAAATTATGACAAAGCCATTATAGATTGCTTCATAGACTATATATATTGTTATAGTGCCTATAAAAATTGTTCCCTAGCGTATATAGAACATTACATAGCCTTGAAAGATTGTTACATAGATATGTAGCATATATAGTTTGAAAATCTATATAGATTGTTAAAAAAGCCTATATAGATACTTACATAGTCTACATCGATTGTGCGATATAATTCATTAATTCTTACATAGCAAAGTTTGATTGTTACATAGATTATTATAAGATATTTTCATAGCCAATATAGATAATGACATAAGGCCTGATTCATTAAGGAAGTTAATCAAGAAATTGAGTAAGTTTTCTTAAGTTTTCTAGGCAGAATTTTTTTGCAGTGCAAAGGGTGCAAATTTATTTTTTTACTTTGCACTAAGTTAAATAATGGCTGTTTATTCATGTAGTACACAAATACTTCATAGCTTATTGGTACACTGAAATTTAAAGTTGATGTTTGTGTGCTACATGAAACAGCAGACAGTAATTAACTTATATGCAAAATAGAAAACTAATTTGCACCCCTTGAAATGTAACATGGTTTTGGGTTGGATACTAAATGACAATAGTGCTAAAGACAACACTACTTAACCCTACAGCGTCATCAAGAAACTCGCATTCCTGACATCCTCAGCGGATCGGCTATTGGAAAAGATGACCTGCAAGAAATTAGACAGACCAAGTGTCCGGCGCACAGGATTGACGTCACTGGTAAAAGCGACAGTATTAGTAGTGCTGTTAAAGGAGATTGCCCATTTAACAGCACTAATAATACTGTTGCTTTTACCAGTGACGTCATTCCTGTGCGCCGAACACTCGGTCTGGCTAATTTTTTGTAGCTCAACTTTTCCAACAGTCGTCTCGCTGAGGATGTCGGGAATGCGAGTTTCGTGAGGATGCTGTAGGGGCAAGTGGTGTCCATGTGGTGGTAGTTGGAAAAGCGACTACCACCGCATGGTTTTGTCCAGGACATTGCTTACTCAATTTTTTCCTTAATTTCCTTAATGAATCAGGCCCAAAGTATTTATAAATTGCTGAGCCTTTATAGATTATTACATAGCCAATATTGATAGTTTTATAGCCTATCGTGGTAGTTACATAGCCTATATCGATTGCTACAAAGCCTTTATAGATTGCTACATATTCAATGTACATAGTTACATAGTGTTTCTAGAATGTTACCTAGTCTTAATAGAGTGTTAGAAAAGCATTCAGATTGCGGTCTCTGTCGTTGACAGCGACGGACAGTGCGTCCCTGGAGTATTGTTTTCACCTTGATCCCTCTTCAGGTCTTCGGGATTTGAGCATCCTCCAAAAGTGGAGTGACAGTCTCCCAGGGACCGGTGCTTTGCTGGTAGTCTACTCCCCCCCCCCCTCTTGTGTCATGCACAGGTCAAGAAGCAGCAAATTCACTACTCAGAGACCCACAAAGACTAGAGATATAAACTACAAGGAGAATAGTTACATCCCTTCAAGGATAACTGATACAACTGTCATATACATAGGACGTGGAAGAAACAGACTCAAACTACAAGGAGAATTGATACATCCCTACAAGGACAATTGATACACCCATCATTTACTTCCATACTCTAAACCAGACCAGTCACAAACCGAAAGACAATCGTTCAACTTCTCAAACCCAGGTGGTTTGCTATATACTCGTAAGTTCAAACCCCTTTTTAAATAAGAGAAGCATGAGATGTATTCATTATGCCCTGTATGTTGGCTGTGCCAGACTGTTGTGTGACTTTTTGTAGTTTATGATTTAAATTTTATTATTACTGATTTGTGTTAATATTTTTGTTAAATAAACTTAAATGTTGTTATTTCAGTTATTTGCCTGAGTGATTTTGACCTTGAACAGGAATCGGTGGGGGTCATCTCTGCGGCACATTGCGATACATTAAGCCCAGTATCATCACAGAGTTTAAAATAGCATTGATAGATTTTTAAATTGCCAAAATCGATTGCAACATAGCCTATATTAATTGTTACAAATCATTTATGGTTACATAGCCGATTTAGATAGTTACATAGCCTATATAGATTGTTACAAAGCCGTTTTAAATTATGACAAAGCCATTATAGATTGCTTCATAGACTATATATATTGTTATAGTGCCTATAAAAATTGTTCCCTAGCGTATATAGAACATTACATAGCCTTGAAAGATTGTTACATAGATATGTAGCATATATAGTTTGAAAATCTATATAGATTGTTAAAAAAGCCTATATAGATACTTACATAGTCTACATCGATTGTGAGATATAATTCATTAATTCTTACATAGCAAAGTTTGATTGTTACATAGATTATTATAAGATATTTTCATAGCCAATATAGATAATTACATAAGGCCTGATTCATTAAGGAAGTTAATCAAGAAATTGAGTAAGTTTTCTTAAGTTTTCTAGGCAGAATCTTTTTGCAGTGCAAAGGGTGCAAATTTATTTTTTTACTTTGCACTAAGTTAAATAATGGCTGTTTATTCATGTAGTACACAAATACTTCATAGCGTATTGGTACGCTGAAATTTAAAGTTGATGTTTGTGTGCTACATGAAACAGCAGACAGTAATTAACTTATATGCAAAATAGAAAACTAATTTGCACCCCTTGAAATGTAACATGGTTTTGGGTTGGATACTAAATGACAATAGTGCTAAAGACAACACTACTTAACCCTACAGCGTCATCAAGAAACTCGCATTCCTGACATCCTCAGCGGATCGGCTATTGGAAAAGATGACCTGCAAGAAATTAGACAGACCAAGTGTCCGGCGCACAGGAATGACGTCACTGGTAAAAGCGACAGTATTAGTAGTGCTGTTAAAGGAGATTGCCCATTTAACAGCACTAATAATACTGTTGCTTTTACCAGTGACGTCATTCCTGTGCGCCGAACACTCGGTCTGGCTAATTTTTTGTAGCTCAACTTTTCCAACAGTCGTCTCGCTGAGGATGTCGGGAATGCGAGTTTCGTGAGGATGCTGTAGGGGCAAGTGGTGTCCGTGTGGTGGTAGTTGGAAAAGCGACTACCACCGCATGGTTTTGTCCAGGACACTGCTTATTTAATTTTTTCCTTAATTTCCTTAATGAATCAGGCCCAAAGTATTTATAGATTGCCTAGCATTTATAGATTATTACATAGCCAATATTGATAGTTTTATAGCCTATCCTGGTAGTTACATAACCTATATCGATTGCTACAAAGCCTTTATAGATTGCTACATATTCAATGTACATAGTTACATAGTGTTTCTAGAATGTTACCTAGTCTTAATAGAGTGTTAGAAAAGCATTCAGATTGCGGTCTCTGCCGTGGACAGCGACGGACAGTGCGTCCCTGGAGTATTGTTTTCACCTTGATCCCTCTTCAGGTCTTCGGGATTTGAGCATCCTCCAAAAGTGGAGTGACAGTCTCCCAGGGACCGGTGCTTTGCTGGTAGTCTACTCCCCCCCCCCTCTTGTGTCATGCACAGGTCAAGAAGCAGCAAATTCACTACTCAGAGACCCACAAAGACTAGAGATATAAACTACAAGGAGAATAGTTACATCCCTTCAAGGATAACTGATACAACTGTCATATACATAGGACGTGGAAGAAACAGACTCAAACTACAAGGAGAATTGATACATCCCTACAAGGACAATTGATACACCCATCATTTACTTCCATACTCTAAACCAGACCAGTCACAAACCGAAAGACAATCGTTCAACTTCTCAAACCCAGGTGGTTTGCTATATACTCGTAAGTTCAAACCCCTTTTTAAATAAGAGAAGCATGAGATGTATTCATTATGCCCTGTATGTTGGCTGTGCCAGACTGTTGTGTGACTTTTTGTAGTTTATGATTTAAATTTTATTATTACTGATTTGTGTTAATATTTTTGTTAAATAAACTTAAATGTTGTTATTTCAGTTATTTGCCTGAGTGATTTTGACCTTGAACAGTAATCGGTGGGGGTCATCTCTGCGGCACATTGCGATACATTAAGCCCAGTATCATCACAGAGTGTAAAATAGCATTGATAGATTTTTAAATTGCCAAAATCGATTGCAACATAGCCTATATTAATTGTTACAAATCATTTATGGTTACATAGCCGATTTAGATAGTTACATAGCCTATATAGATTGTTACAAAGCCGTTTTAAATTATGACAAAGCCATTATAGATTGCTTCATAGACTATATATATTGTTATAGTGCCTATAAAAATTGTTCCCTAGCGTATATAGAACATTACATAGCCTTGAAAGATTGTTACATAGATATGTAGCATATATAGTTTGAAAATCTATATAGATTGTTAAAAAAGCCTATATAGATACTTACATAGTCTACATCGATTGTGAGATATAATTCATTAATTCTTACATAGCAAAGTTTGATTGTTACATAGATTATTATAAGATATTTTCATAGCCAATATAGATAATTATATAAGGCCTGATTCATTAAGGAAGTTAATCAAGAAATTGAGTAAGTTTTCTTAAGTTTTCTAGGCAGAATCTTTTTGCAGTGCAAAGGGTGCAAATTTATTTTTTTACTTTGCACTAAGTTAAATAATGGCTGTTTATTCATGTAGTACACAAATACTTCATAGCTTATTGGTACACTGAAATTTAAAGTTGATGTTTGTGTGCTACATGAAACAGCAGACAGTAATTAACTTATATGCAAAATAGAAAACTAATTTGCACTCCTTGAAATGTAACATGGTTTTGGGTTGGATACTAAATGACAATAGTGCTAAAGACAACACTACTTAACCCTACAGCGTCATCAAGAAACTCGCATTCCTGACATCCTCAGCGGATCGGCTATTGGAAAAGATGACCTGCAAGAAATTACACAGACCAAGTGTCCGGCGCACAGGAATGACGTCACTGGTAAAAGCGACAGTATTAGTAGTGCTGTTAAAGGAGATTGCCCATTTAACAGCACTAATAATACTGTTGCTTTTACCAGTGACGTCATTCCTGTGCGCCGAACACTCGGTCTGGCTAATTTTTTGTAGCTCAACTTTTCCAACAGTCGTCTCGCTGAGGATGTCGGGAATGCGAGTTTCGTGAGGATGCTGTAGGGGCAAGTGGTGTCCGTGTGGTGGTAGTTGGAAAAGCGACTACCACCGCATGGTTTTGTCCAGGACACTGCTTATTTAATTTTTTCCTTAATTTCCTTAATGAATCAGGCCCAAAGTATTTATAGATTGCCTAGCATTTATAGATTATTACATAGCCAATATTGATAGTTTTATAGCCTATCCTGGTAGTTACATAACCTACATCGATTGCTACAAAGCCTTTATAGATTGCTACATATTCAATGTACATAGTTACATAGTGTTTCTAGAATGTTACCTAGTCTTAATAGAGTGTTAGAAAAGCATTCAGATTGCGGTCTCTGCCGTTGACAGCGACGGACAGTGCGTCCCTGGAGTATTGTTTTCACCTTGATCCCTCTTCAGGTCTTCGGGATTTGAGCATCCTCCAAAAGTGAAGTGACAGTCTCCCAGGGACCGGTGCTTTGCTGGTAGTCTACTCCCCCCCCCCTCTTGTGTCATGCACAGGTCAAGAAGCAGCAAATTCACTACTCAGAGACCCACAAAGACTAGAGATATAAACTACAAGGAGAATAGTTACATCCCTTCAAGGATAACTGATACAACTGTCATATACATAGGACGTGGAAGAAACAGACTCAAACTACAAGGAGAATTGATACATCCCTACAAGGAAAATTGATACACCCATCATTTACTTCCATACTCTAAACCAGACCAGTCACAAACCGAAAGACAATCGTTCAACTTCTCAAACCCAGGTGGTTTGCTATATACTCGTAAGTTCAAACCCCTTTTTAAATAAGAGAAGCATGAGATGTATTCATTATGCCCTGCATGTTGGCTGTGCCAGACTGTTGTGTGACTTTTTGTAGTTTATGATTTAAATTTTATTATTACTGATTTGTGTTAATATTTTTGTTAAATAAACTTAAATGTTGTTATTTCAGTTATTTGCCTGAGTGATTTTGACCTTGAACAGGAATCGGTGGGGGTCATCTCTGCGGCACATTGCGATACATTAAGCCCAGTATCATCACAGAGTGTAAAATAGCATTGATAGATTTTTAAATTGCCAAAATCGATTGCAACATAGCCTATATTAATTGTTACAAATCATTTATGGTTACATAGCCGTTTTAGATAGTTACATAGCCTATATAGATTGTTACAAAGCCGTTTTAAATTATGACAAAGCCATTATAGATTGCTTCATAGACTATATATATTGTTATAGTGCCTATAAAAATTGTTCCCTAGCGTATATAGAACATTACATAGCCTTGAAAGATTGTTACATAGATATGTAGCATATATAGTTTGAAAATCTATATAGATTGTTAAAAAAGCCTATATAGATACTTACATAGTCTACATCGATTGTGAGATATAATTCATTAATTCTTACATAGCAAAGTTTGATTGTTACATAGATTATTATAAGATATTTTCATAGCCAATATAGATAATTACATAAGGCCTGAATTATTAAGGAAGTTAATCAAGAAATTGAGTAAGTTTTCTTAAGTTTTCTAGGCAGAATTTTTTTGCAGTGCAAAGGGTGCAAATTTATTTTTTTACTTTGCACTAAGTTAAATAATGGCTGTTTATTCATGTAGTACACAAATACTTCATAGCTTATTGGTACGCTGAAATTTAAAGTTGATGTTTGTGTGCTACATGAAACAGCAGACAGTAATTAATTTATATGCAAAATAGAAAACTAATTTGCACCCCTTGAAATGTAACATGGTTTTGGGTTGGATACTAAATAACAATAGTGCTAAAGACAACACTACTTAACCCTACAGCGTCATCAAGAAACTCGCATTCCTGACATCCTCAGCGGATCGGCTATTGGAAAAGATGACCTGCAAGAAATTAGACAGACCAAGTGTCCGGCGCACAGGAATGACGTCACTGGTAAAAGCGACAGTATTAGTAGTGCTGTTAAAGGAGATTGCCCATTTAACAGCACTAATAATACTGTTGCTTTTACCAGTGACGTCATTCCTGTGCGCCGAACACTCGGTCTGGCTAATTTTTTGTAGCTCAACTTTTCCAACAGTCGTCTCGCTGAGGATGTCGGGAATGCGAGTTTCGTGAGGATGCTGTAGGGGCAAGTGGTGTCCGTGTGGTGGTAGTTGGAAAAGCGACTACCACCGCATGGTTTTGTCCAGGACACTGCTTATTTAATTTTTTCCTTAATTTCCTTAATGAATCAGGCCCAAAGTATTTATCGATTGCCTAGCATTTATAGATTATTACATAGCCAATATTGATAGTTTTATAGCCTATCCTGGTAGTTACATAACCTATATCGATTGCTACAAAGCCTTTATAGATTGCTACATATTCAATGTACATAGTTACATAGTGTTTCTAGAATGTTACCTAGTCTGAATAGAGTGTTAGAAAAGCATTCAGATTGCGGTCTCTGCCGTTGACAGCGACGGACAGTGCGTCCCTGGAGTATTGTTTTCACCTTGATCCCTCTTCAGGTCTTCGGGATTTGAGCATCCTCCAAAAGTGGAGTGACAGTCTCCCAGGGACCGGTGCTTTGCTGGTAGTCTACTCCCCCCCCCTCTTGTGTCATGCACAGGTCAAGAAGCAGCAAATTCACTACTCAGAGACCCACAAAGACTAGAGATATAAACTACAAGGAGAATAGTTACATCCCTTCAAGGATAACTGATACAACTGTCATATACATAGGACGTGGAAGAAACAGACTCAAACTACAAGGAGAATTGATACATCCCTACAAGGACACTTGATACACCCATCATTTACTTCCATACTCTAAACCAGACCAGTCACAAACCGAAAGAATATCGTTCAACTTCTCAAACCCAGGTGGTTTGCTATATACTCGTAAGTTCAAACCCCTTTTTAAATAAGAGAAGCATGAGATGTATTCATTATGCCCTGTATGTTGGCTGTGCCAGACTGTTGTGTGACTTTTTGTAGTTTATGATTTAAATTTTATTATTACTGATTTGTGTTAATATTTTTGTTAAATAAACTTAAATGTTGTTATTTCAGTTATTTGCCTGAGTGATTTTGACCTTGAACAGGAATCGGTGGGGGTCATCTCTGCGGCACATTGCGATACATTAAGCCCAGTATCATCACAGAGTGTAAAATAGCATTGATAGATTTTTAAATTGCCAAAATCGATTGCAACATAGCCTATATTAATTGTTACAAATCATTTATGGTTACATAGCCGATTTAGATAGTTACATAGCCTATATAGATTGTTACAAAGCCGTTTTAAATTATGACAAAGCCATTATAGATTGCTTCATAGACTATATATATTGTTATAGTGCCTATAAAAATTGTTCCCTAGCGTATATAGAACATTACATAGCCTTGAAAGATTGTTACATAGATATGTAGCATATATAGTTTGAAAATCTATATAGATTGTTAAAAAAGCCTATATAGATACTTATATAGTTAACACCGATTGTGAGATATAATTCATTAATTCTTACATAGCCAATTTTGATTGTTACATAGATTATTATAAGATATTTTCATAGCCAATATAGATAATTACATAAGGCCTGATTCATTAAGGAAGTTAAGCAAGAAATTGAGTAAATTTTCTTAAGTTTTCTAGGCAAAAGCATTTTGCAGTGCAAGGGGTGCAAATTATTTTTTTCATTTTGTACTAAGTTAAGTAATGGCTGTTTATTCATGTAGCACACAAATACTTGATAGCTTATTGTTATGCTGAAATTTAAAGTTGTTGTTTGTGTGCTACATGAAACAGCAAACAGTAATTAACTTATATGCAAAATAGAAAACTAATTTGCACCCCTTGAAATGTAACATGGTTTTGGGTTGGATACTAAATGACAATAGTGCTAAAGACAACACTACTTACCCCTACAGCGTCATCAAGAAACTCGCATTCCTGACATCCTCAGCGGAACGACTACTGGAAAAGCTGACCTGCAAGAAATTAGACAGACCAAGTGCCCGGCGCACAGGAATGACGTCACTGGTAAAAGCGACAGTATTAGTAGTGCTGTTAAAGGAGATTGCCCGTTTAACAGCACTAATAATACTGTTGCTTTTACCAGTGACGTCATTCCTGTGCGCCGAACACTCGGTCTGGCTAATTTTTTGTAGCTCAACTTTTCCAACAGTCGTCTCGCTGAGGATGTCGGGAATGCGAGTTTCGTGATGATGCTGTAGGTGCAAGTGGTGTCGGTGTGGTGGTAGTCGGAATAGCGACTACCACGGCATGGTTTTGTCCAGGACACTGCTTACTGAATTTTTTACTTCATTTCCTTAATGAATCAGGCCCAAAGTATTTATAGATTGCCAAGCCTTTATAGATTATTACATAGCCAATATTGATAGTTTTATAGCCTATCGTGGTAGTTACATAGCCTATATCAATTGCTACAAAGCCTTTATAGATTGCTACATATTCAATGTACATAGCTACATAGTGTTTCTAGAACGTTACCTAGTCTTAAAAGACTGTTAGAAAAGCATTCAGATTGCGGTCTCTGCAGTTGACAGCGACGGACAGTGGGTCCCTGGAGTATTGTTTTCACCTTGATCCCTCTTCAGGTCTTTGGGATTTGAGCATCCTCCAAAAGTGGAGTGACAATCTCCCAGGGACCGGTGCCTTGCTGGTAGTCTACCCCCCTCCCCCATCTTGTGTCATGCACAGGTCAAAAAGCAGCAAATTCACTACTCAGAGACCCACAAGGACTAGAGATATAAACTACAAGGAGAATAGTTACATCCCTTCAAGGATAACTGATACAACTGTCATATACATAGGACCTGGAAGAAACAGACTCAAACTACAAGGAGAATTGATACATCCCTACAAGGACAATTGATACACCCATCATTTACTTCCTTACTCACAAACCGAAAGAAAACTGTCCAACTTCTCTAACCCAAGTTGTTTGCTATATACTCGTAAGTCCTAAACCCTCTTTAAATAAGAGAAGCATGAGATGTATTCATTATGCCCTGTATGTTGGCTGTGCCAGACTGTTGTGTGACTTTTTGTAGTTTATGATTTAAATTTTATTTTTACTAATTTGTGTTAATATTTTTGTTAAATAAACTTAAATGTTGTTATTTCAGTTATTTGCCTGAGTGATTTTGACCTTGAACAAGAATCGGTGGGGGTCATCTCTGCGGCACATTGCGATACATTAAGCCCGGTATCATCACAGAGTGTAAAATAGCCTTGATAGATTTTTAAATTGCCAAAATCGATTGCAACATAGCCTATATTGTTTGTTACATATCATTTATGGTTACATAGCCTACATAGATTGTTATGAAGCCGTTTTAAATTATGACAAAGCCATTATAGATTGCTTCTTAGACTATATATATTGTTATAGTGCCTATAAAAATTGTTCCCTAGCGTATATAGAACATTACATAGCCTTGAAAGATTGTTACATAGCTATGTAGCATATATAGTTTGAAAATCTATATAGATTGTTAAAAAAGCCTATATAGCTACTTATATACTTAACACCGATTGTGAGATATAATTCATTAATTCTTACATAGCAAAGTTTGATTGTTACATAGATTATTATAAGATATTTTCATAGCCAATATAGATAATTACATAAGGCCTGATTCATTAAGGAAGTTAATCAAGAAATTGAGTAAGTCTTCTTAAGTTTTCTAGGCAGAATCTTTTTGCAGTGCAAAGGGGTGCAAATTATTTTTTTCATTTTGTACTAAGTTAAGTAATGGCTGTTTATTCATGTAGCACACAAAAACTTCATAGCTTATTGGTACACTGAAATTTAAAGTTGATGTTTGTGTGCTACATGAAACAGCAGACAGTAATTAACTTATATGCAAAATAGAAAACTAATTTGCACCCCTTGAAATGTAACATGGTTTTGGGTTGGATACTAAATAACAATAGTGCTAAAGACAACACTACTTAACCCTACAGCGTCATCAAGAAACTCGCATTCCCGACATCCTCAGTGGAACGACTATTGGAAAGCTGACCTGCAAGAAATTAGACAGACCAAGTGTCCGGCGCACAGGAATGACGTCACTGGTAAAAACTACAGTATTATTAGTGCTGTTAAAGGGGATTGTCCCTTTGGTAAAGGGCAATCCTCTTTGTTAAAGGAGATTGGCCGTTTAACAGCCCTAATAATACTGTTGCTTTTACCAGTGACGTCATTCCTGTGCGCCGAACACTCGGTCTGGCGAAATTTTTGCAGGTCAACTTTTCCAACAGTCGTCCCGCTGAGGATGTCGGGAATGCGAGTTTCGTGATGATGCTGTAGGGGCAAGTGGTGTCGGTGTGTGGTGCCAGTCAGAAAAGCGACTACCACCGCATGGTTTTGTCCAGGACATTGCCTACTCAATTTTTTCCTTAATTTCCTTAATGAATCAGGCCCAAAGTATTTATAAATTGCTGAGCTTTTATAGATTATTACATAGCCAATATTGATAGTTTTATAGCCCATCGTGGTAGTTACATAGCCTATATCGATTGCAACAAAGCCTTTATAGATTGCTACATATTCAATGTACATAGCTACATAGTGTTTCTAGAACGTTACCTAGTCTTAAAAGAGTGTTAGAAGAGCATTCAGATTGCGGGCTCTGCAGTTGACAGTGATGGACAGTGGGTTCCTGGAGTATTGTTTTCACCTTGATCCCTCTTCAGGTCTTTGGGATTTGAGCATCCTCCAAAAGTGGAGTGACATTCTCCCAGGGACCGGTGCCTTGCTGGTAGTCTACCCCCCTCCCCCATATTGTGTCATGCACAGGTCAAAAAGCAGCAAATTCACTACTCAGAGACCCACAAGGACTAGAGATATAAACTACAAGGAGAATAGTTACATCCCTTCAAGGATAACTGACACAACTGTCATATACATAGGGCGTGGAAGAAACAGACTCAAACTACAAGGAGAATTGATACATCCCTACAAGGACAATTGATACACCCATCATTTACTTCCATACTCTAAACCAGACCAGTCACAAACCGAAGTACAATCGTTCAACTTCTCAAACCCAGGTGGTTTGCTATATACTCGTAAGTCCTAAACCCTCTTCAAACAAGAGAAGCATGAGATGTATTCATTATGCCCTGTATGTTGGCTGTGCCAGACTGTTGTGTGACTTTTTGTAGTTTATGATTTCAATTTTATTATTACTGATTTGTGTTAATATTTTTGTTAAATAAACTTAAATATTGTTATTTCAGTTATTTACCTGAGTGATTTTGAACTTGAACAAGAATCGGTGGGGGTCAGCTCTGCGGCACATTACGATACATTAAGCCCGGTACCATCACAGATTGTAATATAGCCTTGATAGATTTTTAAATTGCCAAAATCGATTGCAACATAGCCTATATTGTTTGTTAGAAATCATTTACGGTTACATATCCGATTTAGATAGTTACATAGCCTATATAGATTGTTATAAAGCCGTTTTAAATTATGACAAAGTCATTATAGATTGCTTCATAGACTATATATATTGTTATATTGCATATAAGCACTGTTCCATAGTGTATATAGAATATTACATAGCCTTGAAAGATTGTTACATAGCTATGTAGCATATATAGTTTGAAAATCTATATAGATTGTTAAAAAAGCCTATATAGATACTTATATAGTCAACACCGATTGTGAGATATAATTCATTAATTCTTACATAGCAAATTTTGATTGTTACATAGATTATTATAAGATATTTTCATAGCCAATAAAGATAATTACATAAGGCCTGATTCATTAAGGAAGTTAATCAAGAAATTGAGTAAGTTTTCTTATGTTTTCTAGGCAGAATCTTTTTGCAGTGCATGGGGTGCAAATTAATTATTTTATTTTGCACTAAATTAAATAATGGCTGTTTATTCATGTAGCACACAAATACTTGATAGCTTATTGTTATGCTGAAATTTAAAGTTGATGTTTGTGTGCTACATGAAACAGCAGACAGTAATTAACTTATATGCAAAATAGAAAACTAATTTGCACCCCTTGAAATGTAACATGGTTTTGGGTTGGATACTAAATGACAATAGTGCTAAAGACAACACTACTTACCCCTACAGCGTCATCCCGAAACTCGAATTTTTTCGTCATCCTCAGCGGAACGACTATTGGAAAAGCTGACCTGCAAGAAATTAGACAGACCATGTGTCCGGCGCACAGGAATGACGTCACTGGTAAAGGCGACAGTATTATTGTTGAAATTCATTAGCTTTAGAAATAAGGAGAGCCTACCAGGGATTAAACTGTATTTTTCTTAATTTGCTCAAATAAGGTGTGGGTGTAATCTAGACCCAAACAGAAAAGCTGCTTTGGACATTTTTATTTATCGTACAGTCTTTGCAGGCTATTTTTTGTTATATTACACTATAAGTGTAGGGTGTCATATACAGCTAGACACCAAACATCCTTTTTGCTATGAATTTCTATAGCTCTTTTTACTGCGTTGTCTGGCACCCTGGATTGGTATGTGTCTGATAACAGCACACATCCCGGGGTGTTCAGCACTCGTTGACATTTATTTGCTGTAGAATTACCTCACTTATCCAAGAAACAGGTGGAGCACTCGTTGCCAGATATTAGCTGTAGAATTACCTCACTTATCCAAGAAACACGTGAAGCGCTCGTTACAATGTTTGCCAGATGTGGTAGGAACTGCCTTGTGTTTGAGTCATTGCTCTGTCGCTTACCATCCAGACAGATCACTGCACTGTTTGGCTGAAAGTGTATTAAAAGCATATTGTGACCTGTGAGATGGTCAAAATTGAATGGAAATTACTGGAAATTAGTGTTAGTGAGGTTAATAATAATGTAGGTACAAAATAATACCTAAATTATATTATTTTAGCACAAAAAAATGGAATTCTGAAAAAAAAAAGCAAAACCAAACAAAACCAAAACCAAAACACGCAAGGGTGGTTTTGGCAAAACCAAACAGGAGGGTCAGTGAGCATCTCTACGCTAAACCCATACCTTCCTGTGAAGGCTCCTGGTGAAGACAACAGGCTTTGTTAGATTCCGTGCATTCGGTGCAGAGCTGCCTCTAATCAGACCGACTCTGGAATACTACTTCCTGCCGTGAATTGTGACAGGTATTCTCCAAAAGTGGAGTGACAGTCTCCCGGGACCGGTGTCTTGCTGGTAGCCTTCCTCCCCCTCCTCCCTCTTGTCTCATGTGCAGGCCAAGATGCACTAAATTCTCTACCCAGAGACCCAGAAGGACTAGAGATATAAGCTACAAGGCGAATAGTTACATCTCTACAAAGATAACCGATACATCTGTCATATACACATATACATAGGACGTGGAAGAAACAGACTCAGACTTGATACATCCCTACAAGGACAATTGATACACCCTTCATTTACTTCCTTATTCCCAACCACACCAATTACACACCAAAACACAACCATACAACTTCTCAAACCCGGGTGGTTTGCTATATACAGGTAACTCCCAAACTCTCTTCGAAAAAGAGAAAAGAAAGTAGGTTTATCTGGATCAGCACATATCCTACACAGCAAGAAACATTAATTAAGTTGCAAAAAGGCAACAAAGGCAAAAAGGCAACAGTCAATTGCAAATAATGAATCACGTTACTACTGAAATCCAAAGAGGAAATAAATCATAAGTACATAGTACACAGTTACTCCTGGTAATGATATAATCACATGGGACATGTTGTTTTATACGTTTCGGTCTGACATAACTGTATCGATACTGGTGCAGAGTGGTTGAGTTTAGTGTGCTTAGCGCTATGTTGAGGGGTGTTAGTGTAGGGTGTATGAATGGACTGAATCTAATATGTGGGGTGTATTAGTATACAAGTATTTGTTAGATACCAGGGGGCACAGTGTAATATGTGGGGTTTAGTGGTGTGTTTAAGGGTATAACTATAGCCAAGGTTTGGACAAATCCAAGTTACTAGGACTCCATTGTGGCTATGAATTGCATCTAATGATAGGAGCATGCACTCTGCTGCCCATCGAGAATGGTTCTGTCACGAATCAATGCAGGAATACAGCTAAGGAGCCATGAATAAGGTGAAAAAACATTCAAGTTTATTGCTGAAGAGTCTGAACAGATGATGTAATAATGAGCTTGCAGTAATTACCAGGTATACAGCAGTTGCAGGTAAACAGGAGGTGTAAAAAGATTGCAGGCAGCAAGTACAGGGAAATGCAGAGGTAAATACCAGGTTCACAGATGAAACAGAGCTAGAAAATTGTAGACCGCACTATATGGGGAATTCTAGTATTTTAATGAATACCAATAAAGCTATGTTTTTTATATACATATGAATCTTTCTCAATTTGATTGTCTATATTCAACAATTTAAACCCATTGAGTGCCCCTCTATACATATTTTCTCTTGCTCTCTTCTTTTTTGGACTCACAGATGAAACAGGTCACCAGAGTGTAAGTAGAGATCTCAAGCAGCATAAACCCAGGAGCACAGCAGGAGGAAGTCACCACAGAGTGTAACATCAATAACTAGCAATGAATGCTGGGGGAGACAGGTATACATAGGGGAAATGAGAACACACCCAGGTGCATGGGATAATTAGTGAACAAGTTAACCCCTAATGCAAACAAGAAAGGCACAATAGCAGCACCTCTGGTAATAAGAGGTACTGCTGCAATACAATAATAAGGACAAAAGGCAGGAGCTGCCAGGCAAAGCAGCATGTAATGCATAAGCTTGCAGGCAGATCCTGACAGGTTCTTCATCAACCCGTACCTGAAGTGGACTGTTCATGACAGCCATATGTCCCCAAATTCATATGGCTGAATATAGTTTGGCGGACACAAGTCTATTACAATATGGTCACAGACTGGTATGCTGGTGACACAAGACAGGTAGACAAATGTGTAATTAGTCAACTACAGAAGCTGGGGGATTTTTCTCCAAATGTGTAATTGGTGCCTTTTCATGTTAATTAGCAATGTAAACATAAATTAATATAATTCAAACATTAAGATATTCTCTAAACTAAAATAAAAAAATAAAAAAACGACTGAATTTTTAAATTGTGATGAAAGAACTCTGTATTTAAGCGACGTTTAGGATTTAAATTATATATATCTAACGTGTTTTTCTCCTCCTCAGGTGTTGCACGTGAGTATTGACTCCAGGTACAGAGAGAACATGCCAGGGCGCGTACCTTGACGGCATCCATTGTCGGATGGATGTCATCAGTTTCTCCCTCGGACAAACAATGGAGCATGGCAGATGGGTGTCATCAGTTTCTCCCTCGGACAAACAATGGAGCATGGCCAATTGTTATGTAGAACTATAATTAAAACAAGTTGTCAATTAAATCTGATTTCATTGCACATATATTATATTACTTTAACATAGTGAACTGAATAAATTATAAAAATAAGCGGTGTGATTATTGGTTAGATATTTACAGTACAGTCACAGTACACAAGTCATAAACACTAAGGTATCAATTAAACCAATTTCAGCTGAAATAAATTGAAGTAAACATTTTTTGTATGAATTTATCAGTCTCTCACATACTATTTGAGGAATTTTGGCCCACTCCTGCTTAAGTTCATTGATGTTTCAGAAATTTGTTTACGTACTGCTCTCATCCTCAATGAGGATGAGCCTGAACTTGACCATTCTGGCCATTCCGTTGTAGATGTGTTGGTGTGCTTAGAATCATTATCTTGTTGCATGATCCAATTTTGGCCTAGCTTCAGTTGTCAGACAGTCTCACATCTTCCTCTTGAATACTCTGGTATAAAAAGGAGTTAATGGTGGACTTGATTACTGTGAGGTTTTCAGGTCCTGTGGTTGCAAAACAACCCCAAATCACCACCGCAAGGCTTGATGGTTGATATGAGGTTCTTATGGTGATGCTCAGTGCTTGGTTTTGGCAAACATGGTGTTGTTCATTAAGACCAAATTACTCCACTTTTGTCTCATCTGTCTAGAAGACAATGTTCCAGAAGTCTTGGTTTTCATTGAGATTTAACTTTTCAAACTTGCTGTACAGCAATATTTTTGTTTTGGAGAGAAGGGGCTTTCTCCTGGCTCTTTCTCCATGAAAACCATACGTGACAGTCATTTCTCATGGTAGAGTCATGAATTTTAACATTTTCTATGTTGAAATTTACTATGATGACTATGTTGACCTTTAGATCCATGGATGTGGGTTTTAGGGTCTGTGAGATTTCTTTGAGCATACATTCTGATGTTTGGTTGAATTAGCTGGGATGGCGACACCTGTGAAGAGTGGCAACTGTCTTTTATGTTCTCCATTTGTACATAATCTTTATCGCTGTAAAATTATGGATTCAAAATGTTTGTTTGAGATGGCTGTCACGAAAAGCCATCTCTAGCCCGTTCCTGATTTAATATCTTATCATATATTCACAGAGTTAAATAATATATTACCTCTAATTTGTCAGGAAACCTCTCCTGACCCCCTTTATCTGGCACAAACCGCACTCGTGACTTGGAAGCTTATTGTAAGGGAACACACAGGATTTTGGCCTAAATCTTACTCTCACCTATCTATCAGGCTACAGATTTAGCTGGTTCCTTTCCCAACACAGACACCTGCTTCCACAGTTCTCCACAACTGTCACCAGCAAACCTATGACTTAATCACCCAATTGTGCACACTCTCTGCTCTGGTAGCTAAACAGTTAACCCTGCACACACTAGTATCTAAAATGTTAACCCAGCCAAGCAATCTCTCTCTTCTAAACAGGCAGTGAATTTATTTAGAGTAATAAGAACATCACTATTAAATTTTTAGATTTAATATACAAAAAGTACAATACTTACAGGTTATATAAGCAACTAAGATGACATGACATACATAACAAAATAGGTTTAAAATAAAGGAATTAAATTCAGAGTATAACTTACAGATAAGTGGTATATTCTGTGCCAAGGGAAATTGGCTTGAAGATGGACAGTTTGATTGATTTTCCAAAAGACTGACAATTTCTTGTAACTGGTCTCAGCTTTTTAAAGACACCTTTACATCTTACCCAACCTCCAGGGGTTGTGGTCTGTGACACTGTTTGCAATCACCATTTGCCTGATTGACTACCCAATTCTACTATGTGACCCAATTTTCCTGTGAAGTGTCACACAGTTTTATTATTAATAGATCCACTATGAATTTGCTAATTTATTGATACCAAACAGGCCTAGGTCCAGTGTATTCGCTGAGCTTATACTCATTTCCTCAACCCCTCTGTGTCACAGAATGCTTTATTTGACATATGGGCTTTCCTTCATCATGCTATTGAGGAATACGTGGTTGATCACTACTGTTATTGATTTTAAGTTGCATTTTGAAAACTGGATTATATTTGTCTATATAAGATTCATCAAGTCATCATCCTTCTGTAAGACCACAAGCTGTGAACGGCTCCTTATCCTTATAACTGTAATTCCTCTCAGTTCACTACATTGGCATTATAATCATTCTCTGAGATTATTTAAGATATATTTTCTCCTTGGTATGGTGATAGCTCAAACCAGAATGCTCCAAACTGAACTACCAAAGCTTCTGCTGTTATATAGAGCTGGTACTCCCTGATTACCAAATAGTGAGGTTCACTTGATTAGTAGCACCTGGCTCGAATAATCTGCTTTAGTAACGTGGAAGTAGTAAGAGTGTGTTTGCTTTTCATACAAAGCTTATTTCGCGTTGAATAAATAATAGCAAAGTAAAAATCTAGGGGTTTGCCATGAGTTTACATTTATAAAATATTACACCTAAATGACTAATGATGCTTGTTATATATGTCCTGATAACCATATATATGCCCTAACCACAGATCTGAAGCGGGTGTACTTTCTTTTTGACATGATCATACATAGCCATACATACATGATCATGCACAATTGAGAAGATAACATTTTCGAAATTGCAAACCTTTAAGAGTGCATTGTAATTTACATCTTTTAAGTCTATTTCCCTTAATTATTCAATATATTGCTAAATTAACTGCATATTTCCTGATAACAAAATTGCTTTTATAAGGTACAGATGGAGCAAGGTTCACTTGGACAAGCAACATGATCACCCACTTGTCTCTCCGTTCAGTGACTGTGTCTCCCATGTCTGACTGCGTTCACATAGTTATACTACAGAGTGATCCGAGGCATACTTTTTATTTATATATAATGCATTATGCTGTTTGTCCAGATAAATCTTGTGCCGCCTGTAATTCTCATCTACCACTTCTTCACACGTGTATCAAAAAGGTGTTATAGGTATGCGTGAATGGCTTATCATGCATATTTATTGGGCAGCACAGTGGCTTAGTGGTTAGCACTTCTGCCTCTCAGCACTGGGGTCATCAGTTCGATTCCTGACCATGGCCTTATCTGTGTGGAGTTTGTATGTTCTCCCCGTGTTTGCGTGGGTTTCCTCCGGCTTCCTCCCACACTCCAAAAACATACTTTTAGGTTTATTGGCTGCTCCCAAATTGACCTTAGTGTATGTGTATATGTTAAGGAATTTAGACTGTAAAGCTGGTACACACTACAGAAATTTCCACCAACTTCTTATGCCGATCGATTTTACATGCGATCGATGGTCCGATCGCTCGGTCCATGGACTGCATACACACTAGCCTTGTTTTAGACGATAAAGGGAAGAGTGGACTTCCCTTTAGCGACTTTTTACAGCCATGTTGTCGTGAGCAATGATTGCAATTTTGTACACATCGGTCAGAAGTTTATACACACTACACAATGGAAACTAGATTGAAACGAAAATATTAAACGGTACGACCAACCAAATGAGGCGACAATCGTCCATTTGGGCAGACTTTCGACCATCGTGTCACTACACACACTGACCCGACTTTTGAACGAGCGGTCGTCTGTCAACTGATTGAGCCGATTATTGGACGAAAACCGTGTAGTGTGTACCTAGCTTAAGCTCCAATGGGGCAGGGACTGATATGAGTGAGTTCTCTGTACAGCGCTGCCGAATTAGTGGCGCTATATAAATAGCTGATAATGATGATGATGATTTAAAGCTATATGTATATTTTTTTCAATCTGGAATAGGAAGTGCCCAAATCCCACTATTAGAAGGATAAAAAAAAGTGTTTTACATTACATTGCATTGTCAGATGTGCATTAACCACAACCTAGGAATATCTACCCAGTATAACTTATGTGCACGATTTACAATACGCATATTCAAAAAATAAAGTTTATGCATGTGCGCTTAGTTTTTGCAATCATAATATGTAAATATGGCTGAAAATTGCCTTTGTATTATAACTATTTTATTTGTTTTGATATAATACAGTGATAGACTGAAAACACGTCATAAAAAAAATAACACTGATAATTGTATATTTCCCCTCCAAGCTCTTAGCTGTGGCATTGTAGAACATTTTAGTGTAAAAATGTTCATTTAAACATTAAAGAAGACAATAGGGGATGATATATGCTGAATGGACCTAAAGAATGGGGCCAAGTTGTACAGACACACTTAGGAGGAAATTAAGAGAGAAAAAAGCACGGAGTGCGATTGTACTGTATTAACAACCAAAGATAATGTGTGCATTATACATCATTAGCAAGATGAGTGCTTTCAATCACCTGGGAGAGCTGAACCCAAGTGCCTGCACTAAAGTAGGTGCATTACTTATTATCAAATGTATTGCTTGCTGGTCTATCTTCCTAGCACTACAAGGATTCCTTGGTGTCCGGTCGTTAATGCATATAAACTGTACTATTATTGCCTAGATAATAAGTAATCTGGTGCCTTCATCTATATGGAGTACTCAGCCCACAAACTTCATTTCCATTTATTAGTTTCACTATTTTATTACAAGCCAAGGAGTGGACATGTTAATTGACAATGAAACAAACAAAGATCTATCTTGTTGATAAAGGTGTACGATATTTACAATTTGTAAGGAAACGGGATCCATGTTTCAACATTTTAATTGGACCGCTGTTCTCTAATGGATTTTGAAAATTGTTTTTCTAGTGTTTTTAGAGGAATTTGCTAGCGCAAACATAACCAAACCTACAGTATGCCATCATCTGTCCCACTTGGAATATAACATATCCAGCTGGTTTCAATCTCTTCTTGACATTTTAAGTTGTGTTTCACTAGCGTCTGACCACATTATAGTATTCAATCTTCATCTCCTGCTCCTCTGTGTGTATCTTCTCTATTATTATTTATTAATCAGAATGCTCATGCAAGGTGTAGAGTGGGAGTTAATCTAACGAGTGTGCTGATCTTGTGGGGCTGGCAGCTACAATCAGTGGGGGGGAATTCAGTTAGCCGCAATGTGTCTCCACAACGAGAGACAGTTCGCAGCGGAGATTTGCCAGCAATGTGCGCGGCACAATGTCTGCGCGACACAATGCTGGCAACTGTCCCCACTATGTAAGTGAGCACAGGCCAGGGGCGGATCTAGAAAAATGCTGTACCCGGGGCGATTTGAGGGGGGGGTGGGGGTTTAGGCCCCGCCCCTTTCTAACATCTTAGGCTGCCGATGGCTGCACACTATGTTCAGGTCCGTCTAGCCGTGACAGGCAGGGACAGTCAGAGCAGCCGGGCAGCACACTGTCCCTGCCTGTCACGGCTGGACGGATCTGCACATACTGTGCAGCCGTCTGCAGCAAGTGTCTGCTAGGGGGGGCAATCGCCCCGAACCCCCCCTCCTGGATCCGCCACTGGCACAGGCTGCATGTGACATGGGGCAATGTCATGAGGGGGGGCAGGGGAAAACACAGGATTTGTAGAGGGGGGTTTCCACACCACACCACCAGTGGGTATGACCAGCATGCATGGGGTTAGGGTTATATTCATTCACATCTCTCACATTTATCCATCATGCACCTATTCAATTCACACTCTCTGTCCTATTAACTTTCACCACACTTCTCCTCAAACTCCTCTTCTTTCTCCATTGTCCTATCCTTCCCTCTCCTATTATTATATCCCCTTCACTACTTCCCTCCTCATCTGTACGCATGAACTGTTTTGTCTCCTGCACCAACCACATTCACGAGCCTACATAAATAGAAATAAACCTCACATCCATGGGATGACTCCTAAATAAATAAATAAAAAGTGGCTGCGCAGCAGGGTCGAGCGCAGGATTTGTAGAGGGGGGGTTTCCACCACATGCCGCCAGTAGGCGTGACAAGCAAGCATGGGGGGGCGTGGCTATAATAGCGTGGTGCTCTCCAACTCTTCCTATCCCCATAATATACATGGGCAATGCTGCATGCACTACTGTTAGGTGCACGCAACTCTCCCTTTTCAAGCAGAGACGTGTGAAGCGGCGTCAGGGTCCAGCCACCTCAATCATACAGTACCCCAGGCTTGGAGGGGGGTTTCTGACACTAGGAAACCCCCCTCCTTGTTAGTGGTTCATGGTGATTTACCATGTCTGCCTCTTTACTCACATAGAATAGGAGGGACAACAGAATATGGACACTATCAGCAATTTCATTTTAGGAGCCAATGGAAATACAGAAAATAGCCCTAAGTTTAGAGTCACCACTAAATGATGTGGTTCCGGGCTCCTTTAAACAGTTTTTTAATTAATTAATTAAAATATGAAAAATTCAATAACACATAATCCAGCAAACCTAATCCATTTACTGCTTCAACTGGCTGCTGACGGGAGGTGTGAGTGCCAGGACCAATCAGAAGTTACAATGTCTGTGATTGCAGCTTCTCACACAACCAGTCGGCAGTTTTACACCGCCCCGGTCTTCAGGTGGGGCATACGAACCTACTAAGACTCCAAAGGCTCCAAGCAAGACCAGAATCAGTGTAGCTGGAGCAGAAGTAGTAAGTATAGAGTATAGAGACAGGAGGGAAGAGGGCCCTGCTTGTGAGATCTTAAATACTAAGGGAAGGGCAAACAGACAGGCACACGGGGGAGTCAGTGGAGGGGAGCAGGCGCAAGAGGAGTGCGGAGCACGTACAGGGACAGGGGAGGAGAGAAGTGAGAACAAGCATGGAGAAGGTTAGGAGGATGGCTGGTAGGCTTTGAGGAACAGATGAGTTTTAAGTGCCTGTTTGAAGGTGCACAGGTTAAGGGACAGTTAGATAGAGCGAGGGAGGTTGTTTCAGTGGAGTGCGGCAGCTCTGCTCTAACCTATACAATGATTGTCCAGAGTTAGGCTTTGCCCGATCAGTGCCTGTATTATAAAATGACACAATATTGTCTGAACCTCCCGTGCTCACAGCTATCAGTGCGGGGGCAAGAAGCACCGGAGGGGGTGAATTTTCACAAACTGCTCCTTGGGGTGGACGTTGTTGACTAAAAATGATGCTTTGGGTGTTAAAGGTGGGAGCTGGCATTTAGTCCAATGAATAATCCTGAAGGGCAAAACAGAGGGGATTGTTGCCAATCAAATTTAGCTTTTAACACTATAATTTTCAAATCACTCAGCTTAGTGGGAACAGTGTTAATGTAAAATTCACTCCATTTAGAAACTACTTTCAGATAATAATGTAGATCAAAATCTGTGAATTACTGAGCGAAATAATAGATGTAAAGTAACTGATGCAATATACTTACTTATAAATCCTAAAGAGCGGGGTGGGCATCTAGGATCGTAAGCTTATTGGCAATAATAAAAGTCAGTAAAGCTAAATGACAACTCACATAGATATGATACGAAGCACATACAATCTCAATAAGACAAAGTCAACTTGCCCATCTGCTTCCTCAATAGCTACTGCTTTTTTTTATCAAATTATCATGATAACGGTCCATTAGTGCACAGAAACGCTGGTGCTTCAATAAACATATTGCATTTGGTTCTATATCTGTGTTTAGGAAGATGCTGGTATTACAGCAGAATACACATGCCCCAATGCACGGAGACAGAAAATTAGCGAGTTACATGCAAGGGGGTTCGAAAGGTTAAGCCCCGGTTATTTGGACTTTAATATATGGTGCCAGGTATACTTAATATTCCCACAAATTTCATACATAATAGACAGGAACAATGAAGAAAGATGAATCTGCAATCAGCCAATCACAAGCGTCTAGCTAGTGTGTACTTCTACCAGCCCTCAGGCATCTGCGAGTGATACGGCTCATGGCAAGCATATCTCAGTTAGCAATTACAAAAACACACCCTTACTTTACCTGGTGTGCCCTTACACACCTCTTCCCTTCACTGCTCTGTGTCTCCTAGCTGCAATGAGGTGCAAGTATCAAATTTGCATACGGCATTCACGCCAACTTTTGAGATCTCCCTTCCGGGAGGGGAGATCTCGCTGGTGATTTTTTTGGTGTGTGGCCAAGCGGGACATGTCACTTGGCCCCGCCCCCTAATGTGTCACAGTTTGGCCTATTATAGTGGGGGGCGGGCGTGATGATGCCTGTACCGCGTCACTAAGCCCCGCTCCTACCAACCCACTAATCATACGGGCCAGGAACCAGGAGGTTTCTCTGCTCTCCTGGGAGTCCGGGAGGACTCCAAGAAATTCGGGAGTCTCCCGGACATTCCGGGAGAGTAGGCAATTATGGCATACAGGAATAGGCATACTCTTTGTTTTGTGGTACAGGCACAGGGTGTTTAGGTATGTGTGTGTGTAAATACCTATATACATATATAATTTTTTGTATGTCACCCACACCACCCAGTGGAGGTTAATTAAAAAATGTACCTGCACCACACTACACAACACCTTGGTGCACCTCGATGGCTCAGCTCACATAACTGTGCACGCCTCCTCTCCCCGCACTCATGAGCGGCTTCAGCAAAGTAAAAGATACCACTCCTGGAGCGCCGATCTATTTAATTACCCTAGATCCAAGTAGAGGTATGGAAGATCTTCAAAGCTTTTCAGTGGTAGCAGCCAGGAATGAGGGGGCTGTTATTAATCCTTCCTTCCCCACCATGGAGACACCAGAAATGGGCTCACCAGCCTGGGGCCTGATTTTCACTATAGAAAGGGGGGCAAATGCTTGTGGTCTCTGGGCCTGAGTCATTAAGAAAAGCAAAGCAAAGAAATAAGTAACTTTGGTCCTGAACAAACCATGTTACAGTACAAGGGGTTCAACTTAGTTTATTATTTTGCTCATAAGTTAAATATTGGCTGCTTTCATGCAGTACATAAAAACTTGATACCTTTATTTGTACACTATAAATCTGTCCCCACGTTTTACATTTATCTCCCCCTCCAATGCAACATGTTTTTTCCCAAGTGCAAAGTTACTCCTTTTTTTTATGCTTTGCTCTCCTAAATGACTCAGGCCCTCTGGGTTATGCTGTCTAGCGCAGGGGCTGACTTAAGACATGGGGAGGGGGCACATTGTCCATTTTTGATGATTAGCTATTTATTTAACCAGTGCACTGTGCATTTGGCATTGTCTTACCTCATTAAATGGATAGGATGACACCTGCTATGAGTTGGTGCAAAATTCTGATAACTTTGAGTAGTGGGAAGCATATTTTGCACTGTGGAGTGGCTGTTTTGCGCATTTATCTCCACTGTTTATGTGTGACAGCAACCTAGGTACAGTATATATGACATTTGTCATCACCTTATACATTACAGAGATTTCTCACCTGTTTCTGGTCCCATGACTGTGATATCATCAGACCCTTAAAACCACTGCATTCTAGCTAGAGGGGGGCTCAGGGAGTGTAGAGTAAAATTGATTTAGGGAGAAAATGTAAAGCTGAAATAAATTGGATGAGGAAGGAAGTAGGGAGTATGGAGAAATATTTGTATCATGGAGAGTTATGAAGCAGGGCAAATGGATATCATCTGCAGTGAGGACCTTTGGAGCATGGAGTATGTCTGAGAGGAGTGCAGGAGAGAGGTTAATACCTGGAAATATGAATGACAGTGGGTGGAAGATACATGTATGGTTGAAGGGAGCATTGAAATTCTGAGCAGGGACTACCTACGACAGACTAGGGGGCTTGGAGCAGAAAGCAGGTGTTTTTTCTGGGAGGGGTGTATAGACTTTTGGAGCAAGACTGGAAGAAGTGAGGCATGCACTGGAAATGTCATAAAATGGACACCGTAATACAGTACTTTGTTTATAACTATAGGAGGGTTCCAATTACCGTTCAATATTTCTACTACTGCTAGCTCCTGTGCAATCGTTGCCATCCAACTCAATGATCCATCCTGTGGAATGTAAATGAAGTTTGTGCCACACTTGACCGCATAACAAACACCCTGTGCAAAAACGATTGCACCTGCTGCTATATATTAGCAGGAGACATCGCTGATCTAAATATAGCAACATTGCCTTGTACCAACACCCAAAAGAATTGTCGTTTTCCGCACATATACCATCCCTTTCTGTAAAACAAATATTCCTCATTGCTGTGTTGTCAGCCATGCGGCAAAGCCTTTGCAGAAAAAACTGTTGTTAAACGTGTGCTAGCTGCATGTTGCAGTTGGACGTTTTTTCCAGCAGGTGGAGCGAGAGTCCCCACGGTTGCTTTGCAGCCCTGTATGCTTCTGTAAGCCTTTTCCTGGTATATATTAGCCACTGTAGAGTGATGCTCAGAGCAGGAAGCAGAGGAAGAAACGAAGAGGGCTGTGAAGGAGCTTCACGGTCTTTTTCAATGATAATGGATTAACGGTATTTGCTTTGTCAGCTTTTGTGGTCTTAGGGATTTCAGCATCCTGAACAGGAGCAACATTCCATCTTGATTATTTGTTGGTTGCAGGTCCCTCTTCCTGATATGATTTACAGAGTTTCTCCTACATCAGGTAAGCCTGCAGCATTTTTTTCCCCAGCATTGCTGGTAAACCAATTCTCTAGTTGATTTATTAATAATGTTTGCATATTGCAGCAGTCTCCGCATTGGGTGCAGTGCATTAGGGATATATGTGTGATAGGAGCAGTATTTTTTTTTGCAACATTGTAATGACAGTTCTATTGCTGGCTTCTTCTGGTTTTTTTCCTCCAGTCGCTGACACTGGAATTTTGCCTGACACTGCTGCATTTTCGTGCCACCTTGATTTAGTGGCCTGTAGTGGCCGTGCTAGCTGGTGTGTGCACCTGGTGAATAAATGGTGCAGAATTGGCATCTTTTAAAGACAAATCACATCGTGCTTTTTTTTTTTTTTGCTCCCTTGAACCTCATCAGGAAGTTTTGCATATACTGTATTATCCCGTAAAGGTCATATTTGGTTGAGTATCGGCACTCTGCGCAAACAGCGGGGTAGTGTGTCCTGAGACCCCACGACGTAGTTGTAGACACAATGCAGAGATCACAGCTGGTATTGTTGGACAGCCGTGATCTCCTCTATACGTGACTCAGGTTGCAGTGCTCCATTGAGATTCCTAATTATTGATTCTATTTGGGTACTATGGAATGTGGGTGATATGATTAATAACACAATTATGCACAAATTGGGTAGAGCCAACAACACATTTTAATACATCCAAATTTCTTGTGCTATTATTGCAAGCAGTGCATAGGATTAACCTAGCCAGGAGACCTATATCTAAGGAACGAACTTATTACTTTCAAACAGAAACATTCTTTTGTTCTATTTTAACCAATTTAGGACATTGTCATTAAGGCCTTCTTTGGGGCAGGCAAAAGTACTCAACATAGTTGTTTAACAAACACATATACAATACACACAACACACTCATTTTTATATTTATAAACAAAACACAAAATAGATTAAATAACAAATAATACATTATAATACTTTATGACATAATAGAAAATTAGCACTACAAAGAGCAAACAAAGACAATATATTATGTAAGGGAAAAATACATTTTCTGTTGTTTCAATCATTGCTAAAACGTGTCTGGAATTAATGATGGGCTATGATTGATAATAGTTGTTAAAATTCCAGCAGTGTAGTGAGAAAATAGGATGCAGTGCTGTAGATATTTATAACTACTGATACCAGAAATCCAATTAATGTATGAGTGTATTTAGAAAATGTTTATTAACAGAGGATGGAGGTACCACAGCCAGATGCGGTCCATTTAGCTTGCCTGTTAATGGCTTGAGTGTCATCATGTTTTTATTCCATTAGATGGCACTAGTTGGTTTCATAAACTCAAGCAATGCTGCATATTGTAACTAACGTGACTCCATTGATTTCTTTTGCGCATTTCCCAAAATGTACAGTGCTAGTGTACATCTGCATTTCTATAGAAGTCAAATTGTCCCAAATTCAATTCCTGGCAGAAATATGCTTAGCTGAAAATAAACCCAAGTTAGTATTGAAATCCAGATTATTCCACCTTGGATATAGGCTTGGGCCCAAAATGTTGAATCTTCTTGGCAACAAAACGTTTATCCAGAATAAGAGACATTAGATTGGGTGTTCCATGCTGCTGATAATCTCTTTATTGTGGTACAATTGATAATACCCTTGGCCCTGAGATTACAACTGTTTTCCAAAAATGCATAGTGCTATGTTTATTTTAAGATTAAGTGATTACATAGCACATTCCCTTATCATTGATCTGCTCTTCTGTGTCCTGGGCCTTAGACTAGGTCATTTCCCAGAGGGCCTCTTTGTTTTGAAACATCAAAGACCACATTTGTTTGGATATAGCATCATGCTGAATATTTTCATTATCATACGGAACAAAACGATGATTTGTGTTTGTTAGAAGATAATGTTTCGGTGTAGAATCTTGATTCGTTTTTTTCGTTGTGTTTTATTGCACTGGTATAAATTATTGCATTCACCTGACTCATCATAAAATAGTCACTTCCTTTGAAACGGTCATTAATTATAGAGTAGTTCCTGTCAGCATCTTTTAGGTGAGGTCTGAAACAAGATTGTGTTCAATAGCCTTTCTATAGCTGGTATTAGAAAGGCCATTTGTTATTGATCTTGTCATAGAGACATATTTCTTTTAAACTGCTACCAAATGCTAATGATTTTCATTGTTATGTATTGAATTATTAAAGATAAGCCCGACTGATTCATTAATTATCTGCACACTAAGATATTTTACAGAATTATGTAGGAAGCTAAATTCTATCACATGATGCAATCCTGATAGGTGTTTGCCCTGAATTGTTCTGTATTATTAGCTATAGTTTCAAGGCAGGAGTTTGCAAGGAGTGGCCGTGTTTCAAATAAAGGTAGGGACTCAACATTTAATTTGAGTAAGGTCTCATTTAAAAATGAAATCTGATCATTAAATTACTTATTAAACGCTCCATTGTTTATAACAACATGACGTACATATTCAAACCAGTGGAGCTACTTTAAACCTGTTAGAATGGGGGAACGTACCTTCTCCGTCCCCTCCTAATGGTAGTCCGGTTTAGTTTATTTTTCTATCCAATGGGTTGTCTTCAATTTATTTAATATTCTATAAATTATATTACATATTCTAGTGACACAACATAATATGTGTCAATAATTTTTTTAAAAAATGTAGATATCATTAGAAGATTTAAACTAGGGGTCCCTTATGGAACCAATCAATGAACTGACCTTTCTTTGACATTAAATGACCCGTCTTTTAATTTTTATTTTGTATTCATTCATATTCTCAAATTGATAACACGATGATTTGCAAATTATTAAATTACTTTAATTCAGTCTGGTGGTGGAAATTAAGAACATAATAAAGTTGTTTATTACCGATCTACTTGTGAGTTATAGATTTAAAACTTGACAATCCATTTTGAAAATGCAGTTTTGCTCTTGTCATTGATTTGTCAGGGCATATTTAAAACAGGGACATGCAAGCTAGACAAAATAAATGCAGACTCGATGGTAGGACAAGAGGTTGCAATCTAGTGGGAAAAGGTCAGACCAGAGATAAGAGCAATAAATGTGGCTCACACATGGTTATTTTGACCGTAGCGAGGGTGTAGCAGTGTGAGCTGTATAGGTGGGGGTAGGGCAGACTCTAATAAAGAGGCGGGATTTCAGAGAGCATTTCAAGATTGGAATGATGGGGAAGAGTCTGATTGGGTGTGGTGGGGAATCCCATTGGTGGGTACAGTCACGTGACAAATCAAATAGGCGGGAGAGAGAGGTGAGTACCAGAGAGGAGGCGAGGCGCGGGTCAGGCTTGTAGTAGTTTTGACTCTCACACCCTCCTCCCTTTACTATATAATACAATTGGGCATGGCACACAGCCACTACAATTCAAAGGTTCGTTTTTACTTTTTTGTTACAATTTTGCCATCAATTGCTATTAAATTATGATATCAGTTTTCACTCCATCCACTGCAGAACAGATAACCCGTTGTGCAGCTTGTAAGCTTAGACTATTTTTTTCAGCCACGAACCATCAGAAACATAAATTAAAAAGGATTGGGCGTTCCTATGAAGCTGGGATACTGAGAAAAAAAATCATTTGGATTCTTAATTTGGATAAAGGAAATTATATATATATGTATATATATTAGCTAAACAAAGCACTCAAAACAGCCATATAAATAATTGTCTGAGCTAGGAATACATCATTTCCATTCCTAAGATGAAAGTGGTTTCATTTTTAGAGCTGTGGTAACAATGGGACAAGCTGTCACCAAAGCAGGGTTGAGTCAGAGTTAGTTGCGTCATGGGATATACCAGATTCTAGTGAATGTCAGCGGAAAAACTCGGATTATTCTTCCCAGACACATTGTGACATACACACTGCCAGGAGGAGAAGGACGAAGCAGAAGGGCATCAATCTAAAGACAGGATAGTGAGGTCAGGGTGCACTTACTGTAAGTCCACATGTATAGACAATGTGTGTCATAATAAACAGGGGGCATTAGAGTAATAATTGGTTAAAATATTAACGTAGCTAGAGATTTCGTGCACCGTTATAAAAATGTGTGTGGTACTTTCTCAATTCCTTTTTTGCTATCGTAAAATAGTATACAGTGGTACTGAACAGTATATGGTATTATACACGGTATACAGTGGTACTGGACAGTATATGGTATTATACACAGTATACAGTGGTACTAGACAGTATATGGTATTATACACGGTATACAGTGGTACTGGACAGTATATGGTATTATACACGGTATACAGTGGTACTGGACAGTATATGGTATTATACACGGTATACAGTGGTACTGGACAGTATATGGTATTATACACGGCATACAGTGGTACTGGAGAGTATATGGTATTATACACGGTATACAGTGGTACTGGACAGTATATGGTATTATACACAGTATACAGTGGTACTGGACAGTATATGGTATTATACACGGTATACAGTGGTACTGGACAGTATATGGTATTATACACGGTATACAGTGGTACTGGACAGTATATGGTATTATACACGGTATACAGTGGTACTGGACAGTATATGGTATTACACCCGGTATACAGTGGTACTGGACAGTATATGGTATTACACCCGGTATACAGTGGTACTAGAGAGTATATGGTATTATACACGGTATACAGTAGTACTGGACAGTATATGGTATTATACACTATATACAGTGGTACTGGACAGTATATGGTAGTGTACGCAGTATACAGTGGTACTGGACAGTATATGGTATTGTATACAGTGGTAGAGTTTACTGGCAAAGGACTGTGCACAGTTCATTATCGGCTGCAATATCAGTTAATTGCCCTGATATCAAAACTAGCACAATGCCCGATATTAATCTATCCACGCTGTATCTGATCATTAGTGGGCATGACCATTAGCAGATGACTACTACTAGCCTTCTTCCAGCCATAATAACAGGCACTTATGTGATCCATATGTGTGGCAGGAACATCAAATGTCTAGATGTAAGTTGGTGTGGCCATATCTAGATAGGGAATCTGCTGTTATGTGATCGACCTCTGATTGGATTGTATGTGACTATCTAGGGATATGTGACTTATTTGTACAATTCATTCTTAGCCATAGTGCTCTACTCTTTACAATCCACTCTACTTCATCTGTATAAACTGCAGCTTTGGTTATTACAGAACAGGTAGTACTCACCTACATATAGGGGGCTGTGTTGGCAGACAGAGGGCTATTAACAGTACAGAATCAGTGTGATCCTTGAGAGATTCAGTTTCCATTTAATTCATTTTTGTTTGCTTGTGAGGCAGAAAGTCCGACAGGCTAACAGTGGTTTTTTTAAAATATTTTTAATGGGTCTTAAGATATCCTTATTTTTGAAGTTGGTGGTGATAAAATTAGCGGTAAGCAATCATAGGAGTGACCACGGCAGCACAGAGTATTTCAGGGGGAGTGTGCTCCCCTTGTGTGAGGCAGTGACCTGTCCATGTGTGAGATTATGTTAGTGAGGACAGGGCTGACTGTGACAGGGGTGGTGTCATAATGAGGAGGGAAATGAAGGCAAATGGAAAGCCACAGACTAAGTAAGGCAAAAAAAAGGAGTAAATGTTCTCCGGGACAAACCATGTTACAATGCAAGGGGTACAAAATAGTTTATTATTTTACATATAAGTTAACTTCACTGGCTCCCCTACCCCTACCGTATCCTTTTCAAACTTCTTACCCTCACCTACAAGGCCCTCTCCCATTCTACTGTCCCCTATATCTCCAACCTTCTCTCCATCCACACTCCCGCCCGGTCCCTGCGTTCGGCCAATGACCGTCGCCTCTCGTCCACTCTGATCACCTCATCCCACTCTAGAATTCAAGACTTCTCCCGAGCTGCCCCCCTCCACTGGAATGACCTCCCACGCTCCATCCGTTTGTCCCCTAACTTGTGCTCCTTCAAACGGGCACTCAAAACCCATCTCTTCCTTAAAGCCTACCACCTAACCCTCTCTCCATGCTCGCTCCCATCCCCTTGCTCCTCCTCTGTTGGGGTGCACGCTTGCTCCCCCCCCCCCTCTGATTCCCTTTGTGCCGGCTGTCTGTTTCCCCTCCCTTTAGGATGTAAGCTCTTATGAGCAGGGCCCTTCTCCCTCCTGTCTCTCTACCTTCTCTTCTGCTCCTACTCCATTACATCTGCTTTGCCTGGAGCCTCTGAAGTTTTGGTACTAGTTGTTTATTGTTCTGTACTGTTATTCCCTGTACTGTCCATTGTTTGTACTGTGTTCGGCGCTACGGAAACCTTGTGGCGCCTTATAAATAAATAAATAATAATAATAATAATAATAATAACTACTGGCTGTTTTTTTCATGTAGCACACAAATACTTGATAGCTTTATTTTTACACTGAAATTTAAAGTTGATATAGAACATGCCCTACCCAACTATAAATCTTTCCCCACATTGTAAATTTAGCTCCCCCTCCAATGTAACATGATTTTGCCATACTTGCCAACATTAGCCAGCTGGCACCCTTGAGGAAGTGTGTGTGGGCGGGGCTCGGCGAATCCCGTAATTTGACCCCACCCCATAAACTGTTATAATTTTCTGGCCTATTACAGCAGGGGGCGCGAGCCACGATAATGCGTGATTCACATTATAAGTCCCGCCCCCGCCACTTAATGAATGAGGGGGGACTGGAACCGGGAGGTTGCCCTGCTCTCCCAGGAGTCCTGGAGGACTCCCAGAATTCCAGGAGTCCTACCATTAACAGTGTGTCCAACCCATTAAATCTATTGTTGGCCCACATAAGCTCGACTCCAGTATAGTGGAGATGTAGGGGGGCAAAACACTGATCATTTTTTCACTTGATTGTTTTCATATTTTCTAATTTGTTTTCTAATTATTTGTTATTTACATATTATAAACATAACCATGGTCTAAATTAGGGCTGATTTTGTTTCCATGTATTTAATATAGATGGTATTAAGGGGTGGTTGGGTGCATGGTGAGCTGCGACCATGGGGGAGGGCGAGTTTGGGCCGGCACAGAAAAACTGTCCTAGAAGGGCAAAAATTTTAATATGGGCCTAATAGTGCTAGATCAGCTCAGGTGTCTGCAACCTGCTCTGGAACCACAATGTGACTGTTATATGTTTTGTTATGAAATTATTTAGGTTAGGGTTTATGCTGGTAATAATGGGATATCTATTTTAGTTCCTTCTGATATATGATTGTTTGGATTATCACACTACAAAAAATGCAACTTGGCTATAAAGACAGTATTATTGGTTTAGGAAGGGAGAATTCTCAGCGAAAAGACACCAAACTCCTTCCACTGCGATGTGTAGGGGAAAGAAAAGTGATAGGTACAATAATAGGAAATATACCAGGCCCGCTCCAACCAAATTCTTCTATTCTACCCTAAGTTAGCTACATGTGTCCCACTTTTCAAAGGAGAGTAGTCTTTTGTTTCATTGAAAACTGTCCACTCACAATGTATTCTACGCATAAATTAGACTATTATGACTCTAAATTAAGAAGATAATTAGGGATAGGTTCCTATAACTGTTTCACCTTATTGATACCCAAAAAAGGAAATATAAGTGGATTTTGTGGTCTGAGCATATTTCATGTGACATGATTGTACCAGTTTTTCATTCCAAAATGATGAGAGCCCTATCCTGCGTTATACGTCTGACTTCCAGACTCTAACAGTGGTGGGTTAGTAATAATATATTTAACAGAAGAATATATGAGACTGTTCTGTATCAACTCCTGCTCGGTTATCTGTATAACTTGCAGTTTTTTAGAGAGTGCTTATAAGATTGAAGGTTGGGGAGAGTCGGGAGCTTTGGATTTAGGAGTTCCATTGGTGGGGAGCAGTCCAACAGAAGTCTTGGAGGAACAGGTCTGGCGCATTTCTAGGGCATTATGGAAATTATCTTTAGTTGAGGTTATAGATGTATAAGGGAAGATGGCGGAGAGGGCTTTAAAGCTGAGTGTGAGTATCTTGAATTTGAACTGGGAGGGTATGGGAGTCAGTGTAGGGATTGACAGAGTGGTGCTACAATTGTGGAGTGGTGAGAGAGAATAGATTGTATTGGGGATAGATGGTTGAGGGGACTCCCAAATAGGAGAGGTTTTCAGTGGTCAAGGTGGGAGATAATGAGAATGGATAAGGATTCTGGTAATGTTCAGAGTGAGAAAGGAACATATTCTGGCAATGCTTTGATAGAGTAGGTGACAACAGCACAAGGAACTGAAGGTAGAGTAGAAGATAATATCAAGTTAGCAGGCATGGAGAGAGATTGATGTTATCAATGGTGAGAGAGACTAGGGGGATTGGTGGTGACACTAGGAGAAGGGAAGATAATAAACTCAATTTTGGATGTATTGAGCTTTAGATAGTGCTGGGACATCCAAGCGAAATGGCAGAGAATCAGTTTAAATAAAAGATAAGGAGAGATATCAGGGGAGAAAAGGAGAGTACCAAGACCAGGGCCCCGAGGGACCCCAGCAGATAGTTGAAGTGGAGGGAGGATATGTCATAAGTAAAGACACTGGGGGGACATTCAAAGCGCAGGAAGTAAATTAGAAGAGAAAAGTGCTGGGAAGGCCAAGGGAGTAAGAGGTGCAAAGGAGAAGATAATCTACTGCTTCATAAAGGGAGGTCAACGAGGATGAGTAGGGGGAAGTGAACCTTTGACACAGCTGTGAGTAAATATTTATTGCAATTGAAGTGGCCTTTTATGATACCATTAATGATTGGTTTCATATAGTAATAATGCACTGTTAGATAAATAAGGAAGAGCTTTGGGATATCCGGTGAAACTAGTAATGACTGAATAATGAAGAGAATTTACCAGAAACACCATTCTCGTTGGAAATGCAGTTTCCCCATGGACACCACACAGTACAATCGTTAAAAATGTCTGTTGTAATTGTGCATATTTAATTATTTCATTTTAGTTTCTCTGTTTATGATCAGCAATATTATCACAGTAGGTTTTACACTTGGCAGTATAATATGAGTAAACATGATTTATTTAGAGATCTGCTTTAGCTACTTTCCTTTAGACTGCTTGTGGGCTGTCGGTTAAACTACCCTGCGCTAACATCTTATGCAGCTGTTGTGTTAATCATGACTTTTGGCTGAAGTGATGCCTTCAACTAGAAACTAACTCACACATAGACACACACAAAGTAAAACAAAACAAAAGTAGAACTCTAGTGATACACATCTAAAAAGTTGACAGTTTGCTTACTCCTCCTTCTGTGATACAGTCAAATATGTCAGAAAACAGATACTATAGATTTACTGTTTATTAACAGTTATTTATATAGCGCCAACATATTACAAAGCGCTTTACAAATAGGGCCCTTGTTGGAATCGACCCATGTCCCCAAAACTGTGAGGCATCAATGCTTACCATTGTGCTTCAAAACTTACATTTTGGTTTTAAAACTTGATTGAAACTAGCATGAGAGAAAGCTACATTGTAGCAATCATTTCCCTGTTTACACTTTTGGACAACACCCAGCGCTTTGGATTTTTTGTTCCTGGTGGAGAAAAATTACAATAAGGGTGCAAAGATCACTAATTTTGTTTTTGTGAGCCTCACCTAATGTTGCTATTGTTTTTAATTATTATTTATTTGAACAGTCACTGAATAAACATATCTCACTTAGGCCCTAGTGCTTCAGTGAAATGGGTTTCAATGGATAATTGCTTTTGAGTGACAGCCTCTTACTAACGGGATAATTAGACAATTACACTAAGTGCTGCTGCAGCAAACTGTATAGACAAATCAAACAGAATAGACTTTTAGTGCATTTATACAGACTATACTTATCACACAGAAATCAGGAGAGATGCAACAAGGATTAATCCAACTTGATCAAGTGAACACTTTGATCACTTTAAAGTAGACATAACTCCGTTGTGTAAATTGTAGCAAAGGGATGTTGTTTCCTCTCCAGATTGAAAAACATTTACAGTGTATATGACTTAAGTCCTTTATTTTCTCTCAGTAGATCTGGTGGTGCTCTCAAACAACAGGGTTTCCTCATGTCCATTTAAGTCCATATCTTTTTGAGGCTGCACAACACAAGGCAGCAGATAAATTTAATATGCTTATCTGAGATCTGAGTTTATTTTACCTTGACAAATTGGCATCAAAAAGTGCAGAATGTTTTTAGAATCTCCGCCCATTTTTCATTCTTGTACCTGAATAATGGGGAGGAGCCTCCTGAAACATTGTGCGCTTTGTAATGTTTACTGGTCGTTGTAAAATAAACTAGCTCATATGAGCATATAGCATTTATTTACTTAAGCTCATTCATGAGTGTGGAAAATAGTGGAGGAACAAAGCTAATGCAACAGCATATTTTTCTCAGTAGTGCCTATCTCCATGGGCATGTGCAAGGTTTAGCATGTCAATATATATTATTATGGGAGGTGGTGTGATATATTGCTCTTTTCATGGGCTAATCTTAGTTGTTCCACACTGACTGCAGGCTAGCTAAAGTATTGAATATGAGTTTGTTATTCTAATTGACTTCTAGAGGTAGATCCTGTGCATATATTACAGAACATTGTTTGAAACAGGTTGTGTTTTTTGTTTTTTAAAGTGTATAAATCACAGTTTGTGCCACTTCAATAATAGCATATTAGTAGACTTTAGCAGAACCTTTTTAGAAACTCAGCCATAAGGCAGAGCTAGACTAACACAGTCTCACATTGTATGCCAAGGTAACCATTGTGAATGGTACGTGAGTACTATATATACATATAGCTATATATACCCATCTGACCAAATGCTGCATGCTCTGTTATTTATTACAACTGCATGTACCTAACCATGGAAACCACCGATTGTAGAATAATAAAAATAAGATTTTAATTCACATCTTTTATGTGTCAACAACAACAGTTTACGCGTTGCTCTTTGTAATAACATGAGGGCATAGTTTTGTGCATTCATTTTTAAAGCATACTTGCCAACTTTTCCTCGTTGGCTTCAGGGAAATCCCAGGGGAGGTGGGTGTGCAGGGGCGGGGCTTTACGAATTGCATCATTTAGGCCCCGCCCCCAATAAGATGACACAATATTTGCATCATAAAGCCCCCCCGCCACTTATCTATTGCGGGGGCGAGAACTGGGAGGTTGCCCTGCTCTCCCGGGAGCCAGGGAGGTCTCCCGGCAATGTGGGAGTCTCCCGGAGAGTAGGCAACTGTGTTTTAAATAAAAAGCAGCTAATGAGTCTCCAGACACTGAAGTGTCTTTTACATTTCTGTCTCCATTACTGAAGTCATGTTGTCTTACCTGTCAGTCTTTGATTATATCTTGGTCTCTATGAAAATGGCCACCTCCATAGGCATCAATACATGGGCATAGGCCACAATTTCTAAACTGTGTCATCATGCCACAGATGGCGAAACCAACCACGTCTTGTACTGGCTCAGCATCAGGGAGAATACCAGAATCTTCAGGGAGTGAGGGAGATCACCCCTATTTCAGGGAGTCTCCCTGACATTCAGGGAGAGTTGGCAAGTATGCTTTAAAGATGTTAAAAAAAAATAATCACTCCTCTATGAAATGATTCTACAGTTAAGGATGTGGAGCTGTAAAATACACTCTTCTTGGGCTGAAGCAATAAGCTATGATTAGGGCATGGTTTGGGCAGAAACACATATGCTGCTGTTGTGGACACTGTCTACACTGATGGCTGATTGTTTATGTTGTACAGTTGGTGTTGGTGAGTTGCCACCTATACACCTGAATGGGATTACGGGGTAATTTTCTGTGGTAGCCTGAAGTGCGGGAGGTCTCTCATTTACTTCCTCATCCTTATTATCTGCTTATGTACTTGTGTACTCATAGACATGTTCCTCCAACTCGTCATGGCCGTACTGGGATACTATAGAGGCATGTGGTCTATTCACAAAGTAATCTGCGTTACTGCAACTTACATTTATTTACGTTTGTTCCTGTATATGCCCATGTATCTCATTATGTGTGTATAAGTTTACTATAATTTCAGTTATGGGGCACAGGAAGTGATTGTATAAACAATAATGTTTAGAGTCCCAAAAACGTAATTTTACTGAATTTACATTAGAGTTAGTGTTACTGTCATAAGACTCTTTGACTCGTCTCCATTGAGTCAGTGTTCTCTCCTGGAGATATTGTTCTATCCACAAGATAGTATGCAATCTTCATCTCCTGCTCCTCTGTGTGTATCTTCTTCATTATTATTTATTAAACAGAATGCTCATGCAAGGTGTAGAGTGGGAGTTAATCTAACGAGTGTGCTGATCTTGTGGGGCTGGCAGCTACAGTCAGTGGGGGGAATTCAGTTAGCCGCAATGTGTCTCCACAACGTCCGTGAGACAGATCGCAAGCGGAGATTTGCCAGCAATGTGCGTGGCACAATGTCTGCGCAACACATTGCCGGCAACTGTCCCCACTATGTAAGTGAGCACAGGCTGCATATGACATGGGGCAATGTCATGAGGGGGACAGGGGCAAACGCAGGATTTGTAGAGGGGGGTTTTCACGCCACCAGTGGGCGTGACCAGCATGCATGGGGGCGTGGCTATAATATTAGACAGTGCTTGGCTGCTCTCCAACTCTTCCTATACCTATAATATACATGGGCAATGCTGCATGCACTACTGTTAGGTGCACGCATCTCTCTCTTTCCAAGCAGAGCTATGTGAAGCGGAGGCAGGGTCCAGCCACCTTAATTATACAGTGCCCCAGGCTTGGAGGGGGGGGTTTCCAGGCACTAGTAAAAACCCCTTCCCCCTCGGTTTGCTATGAGATACACCCCATGTTTTTAAACTCTGCATATAGTACCAAAAGCATGGGATAATGTAGTGTGAAATCAGTGGTGTGAATGGCAGCCAAAGGACAAATTAAATCCAATTAATCTTAAAACATCTACTATTGTGTTGAACAGATGGAAATGTGTCACCAACCGAAGGAAAAAGCACAACTATAAGATCCAAACTATGAGAGGGAATTACGGAACAATTGATGCAAAAAGACAGTGGGGGACATTTATATAAAAATAGAGAAAAATGCAGAGTGGTAACACACTTTTGTACACACTTTATTTTGCACAACTGTGTTTATTTGAACCATCCCATCCTCTTCCCCATTTTTAGTTCAAAGCCAGCATGATGATCCATGGCTTTATGGTCCATTATAAGATAGCCTAGATCAGTAGTAGCCAATCAGTGGCCCTTCACCACATGCTGCCCTTTGAGCCTTCACAAGCGGCTCCCAGCTGCTTCCTGCTACATTGTCAGATTTGTCTCTTATAGCTCGTAACGCTTGTTTAAAATGCCTGCTGACATGTTATTACAGATTAGTGTCTCGTTCTTTGATTAAATGTATTGTTTTAACTTATTACTGAGATTAAGGGGTATATTTACTAAACTGCGGGTTTGAAAAAGTGGAGATGTTGCCTATAGCAACCAATCAGATTCTAGCTGTCATTTGTTTAGTACATTCTACAAAATGACAGCTGGGATCTGATTGGTTGCTATAGGCAACATCTCCACTTTTTAAAACCTGCAGTTTAGTAAATCTAGCCCTAAGAGTGATGTGTGGCCCTTTTGAATGTTAGAGGGCCTCGGAAGTATATGAGGTTGACTTTCACTGGCCTAGATGGTGCAAATGGTATATATAAATAAATAGATGATGATGATGATGAAATGGTATGCCCTTGAAAGTAATGGCCACCAACTAATTACTTCCACTACAGAGTTTATATAAAGATCTGGGGCCTGATTCATTAAAGATCTTAATTTAAGAAACTTCTAATTTCAGTCTCCTGGACAAAACCATGTTGCAATGCAAGGGGTGCAAATTAGTATTCTGTTTTGCACATAAGTTAAATACTGACTGTTTTTTCATGTAGCACACAAATACTTGATAGCTTATTTATACACTGAAATTTAAAGTTGATATTTGTGTGCTACAGAAAACAACAGACAGTATTTAACTTACGTGCAAAACAGAATACTAATTTGCACCCCTTGCATTGTAACATGGTTTTGTCCAGGAGACTGAAATAAGAAGTTTCTCAAGTTAAGATCCTTAATGAATCAGGCCCCAGGTTATTTTGTGCATCCAAAAGGATTTGCTAAAACCTGCTAAACTGACTCCCTATTTTTGAAGTGAGACAAACTGATTTATATATTTTTATGTAAAAAAAAAAAGTGCTTCAAACAACGTTCTGCAATATATTTTGATGCTGTTTGTGTTTTTGTTCACGTTTTATAACTCAGCTTAGTTAGTGTCTGTACAACACACAGTGGTGGCACCGTGTTTGATTCTGCCAGTCTTCATTCCTGTAAGCAGCATTATACCATCATACCCAATCTGTCTTTGTGATAGAGAGTAGACTTATATAAGCCGGCAACACTGTTGTTTTCCCCAGTTACATTCATTAAACGGATATAAAAACCCATTTCATACTGTACCTGTGCCCTATATTTCATAACAAGCTATATAATAGGGGAAAATTGGCTCCTGCCGCTGTATAGTTAAAAGAAGTGAGCAGCGGGTGGTTTTATAGTTTGAAGATTGTTCTTTTGAACTTGTTCTTAGATACCTTGTATTTCATGTGTATCTTTTATACTGCTAGTTGGAAGATTACAGTCCTCATTGTAAACTGAAATTACAGTATTAGAAACATGCTCAGTATATATTGTGGGGTTTAGTGAATTTTGCTGAGTTCTGAAATAAAATCAAAATCTCCCAGTCACCAGACTGGAGCACTGCTTCAAACACTATCCAGGAGGTTGGAGGACTGCTTTAAACACTATCCAGAAGGTTGGAGGTCTGCTTTAAACACTAGTCACTAGATTGAAGAGCTAAACAGCCAACAGCCATCGGCCAACAGGTTAAAGGTCTACTTTATATGCTAGCCACAAAACTGGAGGTCAGTTTAAAGAGTAGCCACCATATTTTAAGTGTTCTTTGAATACTACTGTTTTACACAATAATTGCCATGGGGTAAATGTATCAAGCTGAGAGTTTTCTGGCCGGTTTGGAAAGTGGAGATTTTGCCTAGAGCAACCAATCAGATTCTAGCTATCATTTTGCAGAATGTACTGAATAAATGATAGCTAGAATCTGATTGGTTTTTCAAACCAGCCGGAAAACTCAGCTTGATACATTTACCCCCAGATTGGGGGGGGGGACGGACGGCTGTTTTCTTTACTACTAGCCATAATGGGTTCTGCTTTGTATACTAACCATCAGAATGGGTTCTAGTTTGTATATCAACAGTCCCGAATTTCCCTGGACAGTCCTGGGCTTTGATGTGTGACCTCAAGCACATGGTTGTGGTATGGGCCGAGTGTGAAATTGGGAATGGGGGTAGGTTTGGTATTATAACCACCAAAATGGGCTGTGCTTTGTATACTAGCCACAAGAGATGACTGCATTGCTTTCTCTGTAATGATAGATAGGGCTCTGCTTATTAGGTTGTAGGGAGGGATGCATAGCTGGGGAGGTGCTGGCTAAAAATTAAATTTTAGATAGAGATAGTCTTTAAACATTTGCAGCATTTCTGTTAATAAGAATTTGAAATATACTGAGGTAAATAGCAATCATATACAGACAAATACAGTAAAAAGGTCTTATTTTGAGTTAGAAGGGGCTTAATCAGAAAAAATTGCACCTATTTGTCAACAATGCACATGCATTGGTGCACACTCCCGTTCTGTCTGTCTAAAACCTTTAGCCTTTAACCTTTAGCGAATTTTGAACTCAAAATTGCAGGTCTACAAAAGTAAAGGCTTCATCTCAAAGCGTTGCCGACTATCATATGTGGATCTCACCCATTAATTTATTTCAACTTTCATTTTGTTTTTCTAAAATACTTCTCGCTCACCCATTAATTATGTATTATATACCTCATAACACCTGGGGGTAAATGTATCAATGACTGGATTCTTCAACTCCGGCGAGATCGGCGTCTTCAGCGCTTAAATTTAAAGCGGCGCTGCCTTGTAAAGGGGAAGTTTCCCTTTACAAGGCAGCGCCGCTTTAAATTTAAGCGCTGAAGACGCCGATCTCGCCGGAGTTGAAGAATCCGGTCATTGATACATTTACCCCCTGATGCGGACATCTGACACTGACGCTTTGTCAGGACAGACAGACTTATTTAGAAAACATAAAAAAAAGTGCCTACTTGTCTGCCAAGAGCATTTCAGGGTGCATGCCCTCTTCCATATCTTTGGAAACAGCCCAGTAAAATCAATCTTTGCATAGATTTGCAGATTTACGGGTACTTTTTAGCTCTGCAGATGCCACCGTTGGTGCAAAAATCCAGACAATTCCCTAAAAATTGGGTGCATTTGCCAGCACAGAGAAGGAAATTGCATAATCACTAGGGAGGAGAACATTTTGCACTTTTTTAAAATTACCTTTCCAGCCTCGTCTGACTGGGAGCTGTAATTAAGAAATCTGTGAAAGTGGACAAATTTAGGTCAAACATTTTTATTATAATAATAGAAATGCTTTTCCTCGATTTACTGCTATTTGTAAATATGTGATTTGTAAACAGACAATGGAAATTAAAAACATCACTGTTGAGTTCTACTATCACTTTACTATCTAATATCACAACACCTTCAATATGTATTGTTATTCCAACTTGTCACAAAATAAATAACAATTTAGGAATCTTATTTCAACAATATCAGCAGTATGCAAAAAAAATCAATACAACGCATAGGTCACTGAATAAATATATCCCACTTTGAAATTAGTCACTGTCTAATTACACTAAAGTCTGCTGCACACTATCTTGACAAATCAATCACAGTAGACTTTTAGTGCAGTTATACACATGCAACATGGATTAATCCAACTTGATCAGGTTAGATGTTTTAGAAGACATTACTGTAGACTAGGGTCACTTTACCATAGACAGAACCCCTGGGGGTAAATTGTAATCCGCAGGTTAAAGCAAAATTGCAGCTGGACACATGAAGCCAATTATATTGACGCATACGTGACTCCTGAGCTCAGTATAAAAAACAGAAATTCTGCACAATACACGATTTCCAGTGTAAGGAACAAAATCTTCACTTAATAATCTGTCTAATGGAATAAGAAGATATCTCCCAGAAATTGTAGAGTTAAACAACTTGCAATGCTCCCCAGCAACCATTTTAGGCAGTTTCATGATAGGATCAAACTTGTTGTGATGCAATATAAACAAACTCTTGTGACAAATTACTTTTCTCTGATGTCCCTAGCACTCTGTGACAGCTTGCAGGTAAACTTAAAACACAACAGATTTGGCTGAAGTAAACTGTTCCTTCAGACAGCACCATAACCTCTCAATAGCAATATTACAATCCCAGTTAGAGGTTTCATTAAGACAGCTTGATGTCTCTATTGTTTCACTTTAATAACTTGAACATAGCAAAGCAAAATAAACCATACTTCATTTGAGTCCTGCTGACATCTGAGGGCTGTGGCAATCTGGGTCTTTTCCTTTACTCCAAAGATGCTTCCTTCTGGGGTGGCTTTTTAATCTGAAACTTTAGCTGCAAACATCCCTCAGGAGAAACTGTCAGTCAACAGCATTCAATGGCTCTTTGTGGGTAGATCCTCCATGAACCCAGACAGCAGTCACAACATACCTCACAGCAACCAGCAACCATCCACTAGCCTCTAGAAGTTTGTTTTTGGCTCCTCCCCTTACCCCTCCCCAATAATCTGCTGGCACCTTTTAGTACATTCTGGTGACATAATGCCAGTTTTTATGCAGTCTTATTGCAACTTGTTGCAGTGTCTAACTGTCTCTGCATGCTTCTAGCGAAGTCTGGGGCTCTAGTGTGCAGCCTGTGGCTATAGTTTGGAGTTTGTCCACCCCAAAATGGCTGGCGCAATTTGCAGTGAACTTCCCCAGAGGCACCAACTATCTGTTATTTAACAAACCAGAGGTGGTGTTGTAGCCATCTATGTTAAGGAAAAGTATATGATCGCTACCTTCAGAAGTTTAGATATCTACATTAATCACCCACTATGTCATAGGATGTTAACTACCTATCATCTAATATAAGTACTGGGACAATGGCTGTCAAATGCTTCCCTTCCACTTAAATCACTCTTATTGACTCACTGTACTTATTAATGACCCTTCTCATATCATTAAAAAATCCTACAAAACATACACTAATTAAGAAACACTAATTCTATTAGGAAAACCCATATACTTTCTCCATGCTGAGATAGTTTCTGACAATGTTTGTGACCATTGCTTTGTTGTTTGCCTAAGAGCAGCCCCTAAATCAGGCCTGGCCAACCTGTGGCTCTCCAGTTGTCTTAAAACTACAAGACCCAACATGCTTTGCCAGTAGATCGCCAAATGAAAGCTGGCAGGGCATGCTGGGACTTGTAGTTTCATAACACCTGGAGATCCACAGGCTGCCTGCCCTAAACCAACAGCCTCAGCAAAGTTCTTTACCATAAGATTAAAATGAATATTTGAACAGTGAGAGCCTTTCTGCTTTTGCATACCTGTTATCTAGCCATATAAGTAGAAAAAAACATATGCCTCTTCCCACAAAATTGTATGCAGCTCCCTTAACATATTTGCCAAAGAAAGCGGATGTGTTACAGTAGACATAAAGGTAGCATTAATAAAAAGAGAGAGAGGCTCTGGAATCTAGGATGCAGATCTCACAGAGCCAAAGATTGGGTTCTATTCAATACAGACAGAAATCACTGTACAAAACTACTTTAGGAAAAGTCCAACTTTTATTGTTCTGAACATGATGCTGCTTCTAGTTACCCTTCCGAGTTCTGGTCCATAATAACAAATATATAAATACCACAGGGAACACTCAAAAAATATATCTGACAACGTAATCCAATCTACCATTCACCCATCCAACTCTAACTCTTCTGGTGTAGTCTTGTCATTCTCTCCTGCTTCACTAAAACAGGTTGAAGATGTTCTGTAGGAGGAGATAAGGAAAAGTCCTGGTCGCTGACCCCTTAGAACCATACTTCATAAAGATTTCCTTTCATGTCTTGGCAGTAACTATTGTGCATCTATTTAACGTTACGTGTCCCTTTCTTTAGGGATCCTCACCAAATTGTGAAACACCACACACACATCTTATTCCGTTATTAATTCCAGAGACCCCTGCAAGCTAATCAATCACACAACCATTCTTCTAGTAGTATCAAAACTTCTGGAAAAAATTAAATCTTTCATAAAAAATACCAACTTGCTAAACCCAATGCAAACTGGGCTCAGAACTGGATATAGTACACTAGTTAAAAGCCCATCAAAATGATGGAAAAAATAAATAAGAGTAAGATCATATTGGACCCTTTTTTTGGCAATGGTTAATGTGGAATCAACTACTGGTGCAAAAAAAAAAAAAAGAACTTAAGACAATTCCTAGTTCACAAATATCTCTTTATATACCACATTTTTTGTGTAAATCTTTTCAAAGTCTTTTACCACTTTCCCCTGTTCCACGTCACCAATAATTTTGATTTCCACGTTGGCAGATCGCTGTACTCTGGATATTTCCACATAAGGTAGACCGTGACAAATAATTTATTTGTACTTTTTTATAAAATACCATTTTAAAGCACTTGCAGCAAACAAAAGAGTCATTTGCAAACATTTTACCAAATTTGTTTGTGTGTTTTGTGTGTGTATTTATAAAGGTGAGGAGCAGCGTTAACCTTTTATATTTATAGATTGGTGGCCCTAGCTAAGATGACAAATGACTGGCAGCTTGAGCTAAGACCTAAGTAACGTGTTTGACATTGTTGACCACAGACGTATTCTTTCTTCATTAAAAGCTAGTGGTATAGATTCTGCTTCCACAACTACCTTTTTATAGGCGCCAACACTCTTAAATCTGTGAAAAATAAAATAGCACAGGCATTGAAGCTCAGGCCACCCTATATGTTATTTACATCAACATAACAGACTGAAACTGTCTGCTCTACCATCCATCACCACCCTGGAATTTGTGCAGAAACTCAAATACTTGGGGTCTAGACTTCAGACTTTTCCTTTGTAGATAACCCAGAGAATCTGTTTAAAAAAAAGAGAGGCATAGACTAGGGCTGTGATATCGAGTTGATTTTAAATATGCCACATTTGCGCATAAAGATGCATCTGCATAGTCACATTTGCATGTCTATATTTTGAGTTGCACGCGTGATATATGCAGTGTTATATCTAGCACATAGATGCACCCAGAGCAGAAAAATATACTTAAATTAAAATATATTACAGAAGTCTGCAACTTTTTCCAATGGTCCTAGCTTAGTTACATTCCCCTTTCACATCATCCCTAGCCTACCCTTTTTTCTTCTTCTATCAGTATATAACTTGTCCCTGAGCTACCTACTTGGCCATCACCCCAAATCTCTCCCTCCCTTATTCTTTTATACTTTAAGTCCTTCATTCCTAGTATTATCCTAGATCCGAATCCACCTTTTTCCCATGTGCTGTCCACTTTTCCTGACATTGTCTCATATTTGATATGCTTGGATCTTTTTTTTAAAATTGCCTATGTATGTCTCCTTATTTGTAGCTTCTGCTTCATATAACTCCCAGTCTGTCTGTGAGGTGTAGTGTAGGCACTTTCTTTACACCATACTAAAGACACCAACCTTTGGATATCCTCATACTCCCCACTCAAACTTAACTCAGTCTTCTTCCCAGTGGACTGTGGGTAGTTATTTGGACAGGTGTCCTTGCATATGCAAGTTTAATAAAGTGTGTGTGTGTGTGTGTGTGTGTGTGGATTTGACACAGACATACTAGCACAATAACAGTTGACAAATGACTGGATGGCATTGTCTTATCTTTGTGATAAATTAAAGAATCACTTTTATGCATCTTCCTACACAGTTTAGTCACTCTGCCTTGCTCTCCGGCTTCAGCATTATCTGGGTTTCTAATGTCACCCTGTTCTAACTTCATTACAGGGTGTCTCTTCCACCTCTATCATTATACACTATTTCTCACTCTGTACTCTCGGGCGGACACTTAGGGCTAGATTTACTAAGCTGCGGGTTTGAAAAAGTGGGGATGTTGCCTATAGCAACCAATCAGATTCTAGCTGTCATTTTGTAGAAGGTACTAAATAAATGACAGCTAGAATCTGATTGGTTGCTATAGGCAAAATCCCCACTTTTTCAAACCCGCAGCTTAGTAAATCTAGCCCTCAGTCTCTTACACATTCTGCTGTAGGAATGCCTCACTGGCAGTTCAGGCTGCAACACCTGGCTTGGTGTAGATCCAATCTCTCACCTGTCTCAGTTTGGGGCATCTGTGCACAAACAGTTCCTCAATGTCACAAAATGTCATTTGTGCTGTGGGACTATATAGACCATAAGTAATTATGGATGTGGACGTTCACAGAAGTATGGCAGCACTTAGCTGTATGCACTGAGCAACTTGTCTTGAATTTTCTGATTTACCATGACTGTTCTTACATTTAGGAAAGGCAAGAAACATATAACATGTAATAATATTTTTGGATGTAGTTCCCAATTTTAGCACACCAACTGATTAAATAAGGGTATATTTTCTTGTGATCAATAACTTAAAAAAAAGAGGAGCAAAATGTTTAACTTTTTCGTGAATGGAATTTCTAGGATTAGAAATGCAGACAATGTGCACTAATTAGTTTCATATTGAGCCCAAATGCTAAAATGATATTTATGGGTAGATTGATTACACCTTTCAAAAAGGAAAAGTGGAGGTGTTGCTCATAGCAACCAATCAGATTCTAGTTATTTTCCAGAATGTACTAGATAAATGACAGTGGCAATTTGATTAGTTGCTCTGGGAATTCCCGTAGTGGAGAAAGAAGAAGTATGGCACAATTTATAAGGCATAACACATTTATAGTAGCACACTTTAGAATATTTGATAATGACACATGAAATTAATACACTGCTTTGACTGTCATGATTTATTAAATACATAATTGAGGCTTTAAAATGCAACATTTCATGAAAAAATGTAAAATGTTCTAATAGTGAAAGTGATGGACCAAACAGGCATGACATTGCAGTGATGTTGTTTTTTTTGTGTTTTTTTCATTATAGTCCTGTCATACTTGCCTTCTCTCCCGGAATTTCTAGGAGGCTTCCGAATTTCGGGGAGTCCTTCTGGAGTCCTGGGAGAGCAGTCATTCTCCCAGAAGTGATGGAGGCGGGGCTTAATTATTCAATTTTGCGTCATCAAGCCCCACCCCCTGCTGTGAATTCCGTGAATGTTATTATTTCTTAGCAGGGGGTGGGGCTACGGTGACTCAATGATGTCACCACGCCCCCTATTGCCCCCTGTCACATGACCTCTGCTCCAGGATCTCCCAGAGCAGAAGTTTAAAAAGTTGGCAAATATGTCCTATGTATCTGGGCCTCTGGTTAGCAAATAGCCTCTGAGATTATATTCAGGGAGGCAGTTACACCAATGTATGCACTACCTGGGCAAACAGTGAATATAATTAGATGTGTTTGACATCAGATCTGAGCAGCAGTCAGAAACTAGAACAGTTTTCAAACTTAGGGGTCTATAAAAGCCATTTCTTTTACGGCGTTTCCCTATTTGTGAAAGCCCCTGAGCCGGAGAATGCCGTCGCTGGTCGTAGCCTTCACCTCTCTCCTCCTATAGCTTCTGCCATCCCAGGATGGAGATAGCCGAGTGTACTGTAAGGGAAAAAAAATAATTATTAGTAAAATAAAGCATTAATTCTTCTTTATTTCTTTTACTAAAGTTTTTTTCATGCTCTGTTATTTTAAATATACTTTATTATAATTTTTTTAGTGAATCTAGAACTGGAAGCCCAAGACTGAATGCAGTCAATTTACAATTAATACAACGTGGAAGATGCAATTTGTTTGTTATTTATTATTAGTAGTAACACTTATATAGCGCTATCAAACTCTACACTTTACAATTAAAATTATTATATAAATAATAATAATAATTTAAATAATATATATTTATATCTATCCATCTATAGATAGATAGATATATCTATGTCTATATCTATGTATATATATATATATATAGATAGATATATGTATGTATAGGTATATGTATCATCATCATCATTTATTTATATAGCGCCACTAATTCCGCAGCGCTGTACAGAGAACTCACTCACATCAGTCCCTGCCCCATTGGAGCTTACAGTCTAAATTTCCTAACACATACACACACACAGAGAGGGAGAGACTAGGGTCAATTTGATAGCAGCCAATTAATCTACTTGTATGTTTTTGGAGCATATGCATGTATATGTATGTATAGATGTATGTATCTATAATATAAAAGCCTAGTGGCGTGTGTTAGTCTGTGTGTGTGTGTGTGAAAAAAAACACACCAAGCTGCAGCGCCACCTGCTGGGCGGAGTTATACACTGACCTACTAAATTCTTAGTGTGTGTAGAAAAAAAAACTCAGAAAGGGCTGAAATTTGGTATACTAAGATGTTTTTAACTTGTTAATTTAATTTGTTAATTGTTAAAAGTGTTTATAAAGATTTTAAAAATATATATATATTTCTTGAAGGAGAAGTGACAGTTGGGAGTGGTTGGTGGTTGCCGGGGGTGACAGTGGGGAGTGGTTGGTGGTTGCCGGGGGTGACAGAGCTAGAGGAGTGTGATACTCAGGAACACTGAGAGAGATCCCTGTGTCTGGATAGTCATCTGGATAGATGTGGCGATAAAGATGAAGGATGAGGTGATGGAGAAAAATGATGAGGTGGTAACACGTGGACAAAACCACGTTAAAAAAGGGCGCTTGCGTCGGGAAGTAACGCTCTTCCCCTGAGGAGGCCTGGGCTATGGCCCAAATGCATGACAAGAACCTTTTTAACACCTTAAGTAGCTTGATTTGACTAGAATGCATGAGCATCATGCACGGGTTAACTTGTGTATATATATATATATATATATATATATAAACTTGGATTGTGATGCCATTATAAATGTATATGTAAAGTTCTATAAATGTAAAGTGAAATACAGTTGTTTTGTCATTAGTCCACTAACACTGTACTATAGGGACTTATTTAATTACACGGTGCACCTGGCATTGATGGGCTGAAACTAGTCTTACTAATGAAAGTTATCATCTGATTGGTTGCTGTGGGTCACAGCACATGTTCTATGTGCACTTAGATACATCAATGCTTATCCTTGCATAGTACACAGCTTTTATATAACCGATTATATTCTTTAATTTATCCTGTGGAAGACACAAAGCAAAACAGCTTGCCTGCATTCAAGGGTGTAGTAGCACCATCCCCCCCTCTAATTATTCATAGTGTATGAAAAATAAAGATAATAACTTCTAGTCTACCGTCCCAGTGGTCACATTTAGAGATGCCGGGTCCCGTACATTACCATCCACCAAGGCGATCCCTTATATAATTGCACCTTGTTTTTTTCAGTTGGAATAATTGCATCTGTAATTCTGTAAACTGAAACATAAATATAATTGAGTCTTTTTTCATGCCAAGTGCAATATAAAGACCTATGTATTTATTTATTTTTTTGCAGCACCTTCATGTGTAAGAGGCTGATTGGTAACTAGTGCAGGATGAGAAGATGGAACAGCCACTACTACCCCCACCAGGACCTGACAGCCTTCGCCTCTTCACCAGAGAATCTCTTGCTGTTATCGAGAAGCGTTTTGCAGAAGAAAAAGCCAAGAAACCAGCAAAGGACCGCAGAGATGATGATGATGAAAATGGACCCAAGCCAAATTCGGACTTGGAAGCCGGCAAATCCTTGCCTTTTATATATGGAGACCTACCATCTGGAATGGCCACGGAACCAATGGAGGACCTTGACCCCTATTACAGCAACAATAGGGTAAGTGTATTTGTGGTTATTACTGCTTCACCATTATACTGTAAAATTATCATAGAAAAATAGAAGGAATACTCATGTCCCAGCTATAAAGATAGAATTACCATACATAACCCAAACAAATGAGGAATGTAATCCTCACGTGAGCAATGGTAGACAGAGACATTTAAATCACTGGTTAAATATCTGTTGTGGCAGAATTTCCATGCAGAACTGCTGGTTCAGATATGTAGAGCCATATCCAACTTGCGTTCAGCTGTTTTCATCTTATTGGATCTCATCCGATCATGTTATAAACAGTGGCTCATGCCGTATCGGATATGTAGAGCCATATCCAACTTGTGTTCAGCTGTTTTCATCTTATTGGATCTCATCTGGTCATGTTATAAACAGTGGCTCATGCCGTATCAGATATGTAGAGCCCTATCCAACTTGCGTTCAGCTGTTTTCATCTTATTGGATCTCATCCAGTCATGTTATAAACAGTGGCTCATGCCGTATCGGATATGTAGAGCCATATAGGACTTGTGTTCAGGTGTTTTCATCTTATTGGATCTCTTCCAGTCATGTTATAAACAGTGGCTCATGCCGTATCGGATAAGTAGAGCCATATAGGACTTGTGTTCAGGTGTTTTCATCTTATTGGATCTCATCCGGTCATGTTATAAACAGTGGCTCCTGCCGTATCGGATAAGTAGAGCCATATAGGACTTGTGTTCAGGTGTTTTCATCTTATTGGATCTCATCCGGTCATGTTATAAACAGTGGCTCCTGCCGTATCGGATAAGTAGAGCCATATAGGACTTGTGTTCAGGTGTTTTCATCTTATTGGATCTCATCCGGTCATGTTATAAACAGTGGCTCATGCCATATCAGATATGTAGAGCCATATCCAACTTGTGTTCAGCTGTTTTCATCTTATTGGATCTCATCCGATCATGTTATAAACAGTGGCTCATGCCGTATCGGATATGTAGAGCCATATCCAACTTGTGTTCAGCTGTTTTCATCTTATTGGATCTCATCCGGTCATGTTATAAACAGTGGCTCATGCCGTATCAGATATGTAGAGCCATATCCAACTTGCGTTCAGCTGTTTTCATCTTATTGGATCTCATCCGATCATGTTATAAACAGTGGCTCATGCCGTATCGGATATGTAGAGCCATATAGGACTTGTGTTCAGGTGTTTTCATCTTATTGGATCTCTTCCAGTCATGTTATAAACAGTGGCTCCTGCCGTATCGGATATGTAGAGCCATATAGGACTTGTGTTCAGGTGTTTTCATCTTATTGGAGCTCATCCGGTCATGTTATAAACAGTGGCTCCTGCCGTATCGGATATTTAGAGCCATATACAACTTGTGTTCAGCTGTTTCCATCTTATTGGATCTCATCCGATCATGTTATAAACAGTGGCCCCTTCCGTATCAGATATGTAAAGCCATATCAAACTTGTGTTCAGGTGTTTTCATCTTATTGGATCTCATCCAGTCATGTTATAAACAGTGGCTCCTGCCGTATCGGATATGTAGAGCCATATACAACTTGTGTTCAGCTGCTTTTCATCGTATTGGATCTCATCTGGTCATGTTATAAACAATGGCTCCTGTCGTATCGGATATGTAGAGCCAATATCGAACTTGTGTTCAGCTGTTTTCATATTATTGGATCTCATCTGGTCAAGTTATAAACAGTGGCTCCTGCCGTATGGGATATGTAGAGCCAATATCGAACTTGCATTCAGCTGCTTTTCATCTTATTGGATCTCTTCCAGTCATGTTATAAACAATGGCTCCTGCAGTATCGGGCTCGTAGTGACCACATACAGAGAAACCACTATAGGGTATTTCCAGACCATCTTTTCCCAGTTAACCATAATGTTCCCACTCCTTGCTATTGCTGCAATGCTTCTTGTTCAGGCAATAACAATTGAGAGACGTTGCAAAGTAGACAGTGGTTTGTTTCTCTGACTGGTCAGAGTTGCGGCACATACACAAAGCTGTTTGAACATTTCCTTCTCCCAATTGTCAATGGCTGGACCATACTACAGCAGCACTCATGTGGTGGTGTGTTCTCTAAACTCGCATAATTTCTTGGCATGTGACTATGAACATCTTGCTAATTGGGGGGAGGGAGAAAGGTAGGGAGGGTGTATTGAGGGTGAAGGTTTTTTTTAAGTTTAAATAATAATTTTAGTTGGAGTCTCTCTTTAAGGTTAGGCTGACACCGGGGCTATAAGAATCCAAAAGAGCACCCCATCTCAAACACTCTGTGGTTTAATATTAGCTGGTATGGCGGCATATTTCTAGAAGTTGAAAAATATTAAATGGCCCAAGAGACTAAACACTTGGGAATTAGATTAATCAATTATTTGATCTTGGAATACATGGAGATTTCAGAATAGCATGTTCCTCTATACAAGTTTTCACTGCAAGATGCACCTCACTTGGCTCATCAAATCCCACCGGATAGGCAGATTGTTATCATACTTTTTGCAATGAAGTCAATGTTTACTAGCCTTGACATCTGCATTGCGGAGCCTCTCAGAGAAAATTGCCATTAAATTAATTTAATCTGTAAAGATAAAAATCAGGGGCGTACCTAAGCCAATATTGTGTGTAAGCACAAATCCAAAATTCAGGAACAAACCGATGCACCAGCCCTTGTTGATTGTTAATTGTTGATTTTACTATCAAGTCCCGGTTGCTTAGTAACATTAAACATGTGGGGCCTGATTCATTAATGAAAGTAAGGTAGAACAGGTGTAAGTTTTTCTCCTGGACAAACCATGTTACAATACAAGGGGTGCAAACTAGTTTTTTGGTTTTTTTTGCACATAAGTTAAATACTGTCTGTTTCTTCATGTAGCACACAAATACTTGATAGCTTTATTTTTAGACTGGAATTTAAATTTAAAGTTGATCTAAGACATTCCCTACCCTAACTAAAAATCTGTCCCCACATTTTAAATTTACCTTACCCTCCAATGTAACATGGCTTTGTCAAGTTGCAAAGTTACTCTTTTTTTCTTTCTTTTCCTTAATGAATCAGGCCCGAGATGTAAGAGTCTATGACCATAACAGTTACACAAGTGCATACTTACTGTTTAGTAAAGTTTGTGGAGGCTGTAAAGCTACTCAGAATCAAATGATGAAGTCAACTATGAAGCAATACAAGTGTTCAGATCACTGTCTATCATTATAGCGTGCATTTGAGAAGTGTAGATTGTTTTATATCATTGTCAATCACAATAATATTTAATTTTAACTTTTTGTGAAAATAATAATGAGTAAGCGATATGAAAGTGGCGCTAGTAAAAAAAAAAGGGACAAAAAGTACAGAAGGAAATACTCAAGCGTTTAAAGCCAATCATGTCATATGTACAGCAGGCAGGAACAGCCCTACATAATCCCTCAGATACAGAACATTCGTGTTTACAAACAGAAGAAAATCAAGTAGACTACACTGAGCAGTCTGAGTCTGAAGAACAACCAGTTTATATAAGAACCCGGCCTCCCAAGAACTTCAAGGAGACTTGTTGTCAGTTACTACCACTACAAGTACAGAAATGTCTGGAGAAAGTGACAATGAAATGACAGGGTCTACAAAAGAATTAACACAAGGTGCTGAAGGAACATTCCACGAGATAGTTATACCTAAAGAAGAAGTTCAAACTCCTTACCGTCTCAATTACTTAGAGAACAAAGCAAATGATCTCAGCGAATGCCCTAGCATGGCAGACACAAAAATACCAAATGTTCATGCCATTAATGGTTTCACAGTCAGGTTTATGGACCACATTGAGTTACGAGGAAATATCATTCTGGGTTGAGAAAGATCCATTGGATTGTTAGCACTGGGATGGACCTGTTACCAAGGGATGGACCTTTTACCAATTTGAAGTGAACATACAAAACTCAAGTCCAGTTCTGCAAAAGAATTTATTCCATTCCACCAAAGTATATGGAGAATCCTACCCCCGAGAACGGCTAGTGTGTTCTACAAAAGAAAAAGTGCACCTCACTTGGCACCCCTTAGCCCAGGGGCCTCCATTCCCTTAATCCGGCACTGACTGTACTGGCGAAAGATCAATTTCTAGACTAAAAAGGAATAGTCTGCGGTCAACAATGTCCCAAGATCGGTTGTCTGATCTAAGCATTCTCTGAATGGAAAAAAATAAACTGATTGTAATGATATAATTGATAAGGTTGCATCAAGAAAAAAGCTTGAAAGAGACTTGTCTGACTTTGTATATAGTGTAATGTTATAGCATAGCTATGATTTCCCTATGAATGTTCTCTGTGAATGCCTCCATTAATTCCATACATTTGTAAACTTATTAAAGTTTATAAACAATTTTTTGTATCAGTGCTAACAGTAGATAAAGAAGAGAACTAGGGGCCTGATTCATTAAGGATCTTAACTTAAGAAACTTCTTATTTCAGTCTCCTGGACAAAACCATGTTACAATGCAAGGGGTGCAAATTAGTGTTCTATTTTGCACATAAGTTAAATACTGACTATTTTTTCATGTAGCACACAAATATCAACTTTAAATTTCAGTGTACAAATAAGCTATCAAGTATTTGTGTGCTACATGAAAAAACAGTCAGTAATTAACTTATGTGCAAAACAGAATACTAAGTTGCACCCCTTGCTTTGTAACATGGTTTTGTCCAGGAGGCTTAAATAAGAAGTTCCTTAAGTTAAGATCCTTAATGAATCAGGCCCTAGGTTTTGTTTCACATGATCGGATACTATTAAGTTTGGGCCTCCCAAGGTCTCGTTGTCAAGGGCCTCCAGTTGCTTTAATACTGCACTGGATCCGGCCATTGGCTAATCGGTCCGAGCAGCATGAATACTTCTCACATAACTGAGGACTGTTATAAGGTCAGAAGGTGACCACACACATAGGCCAATTTATTTATTCCTATTGATTTCAATCAGAATATTATCGGACAATGCAGTCATTGTGGGACTGCACAGTCTTTAATATCAGGACAATTTACATCAGATAGACATACTTGCCTACCTTTGCTATCTCGCTTCTAGGAGGTATGTCATCAAGGTAGAAAAGAGAGAAGGTGGGCAGGAATTAATGACATGACTTGACTCATTATGTGCAGTCACATCATTAAGCCCCATCCACCTCAGTAAAGTGGCAAGGGTGTAATTACATAATACATGTCATCAACCTCTGGGAGTTGGTGTTTACTGAGGGGGACGAGGGCTTGGTGATGCAATCTATGTCCACACCCACCTTGCGGAAAATAAGCACTTTGCTCCTTCCCTCAATGCCACATGGAACTTGTGTCTTCACACAAACTTGCTGTTAATGAGCAGAGACCATACTTGCTACTCTCATGGAATTTCTGGGAGACTCCTGAATTTCAGGGAAGGTCTCCGGACTCCCAGGAGAGCAGGTTGCCCTCCCAGATGCTGCCTACTTCCCTAGTGAAGTGGGCGGGGTAGACTTGATGAAGCCATTCACTGCTGAGTGATGACATAAATCATGGCATTGCACAAGGGCCATGAGGACTAAAATTGTGTTATCTCGCCGTCGCACTTGCTTCTTGTACCTAAGCTCCTGGATCTAAGAAATAGGCAAGTATGACTCCTGTACTTGTGAGTGCATTATGCAGACATAATAAAATAAATGTATGGGGCATAGAAAATGAATAAGAATAAGAAAATATATATCTAAGAATATCAAATAAGAAAGTACTTGAAATGGGAGGAGTTTCAAGTATATAATTTTGTAACTACAAAAAAAACAGAATGCTATTTTTAATTATGGGCTTTTGGTTTTTTGGTGATGCATCCTTTTTAATAAACTCAATTCTGTATATTTTGTAAATTCCCCGTATAACTTGTTTATTTGGTTAGATACACTTGTTAGCAGAGTGTATCTAAGAATATCTTTGTGCCATGTATTTCAACGTTTTGAGCATTTGATGCACTGGTGGGATTTGGTTGAATGCAGAGGACTAAATATCACCATCCATTTGAAGAAAGAAGATTTACAAACGGTTAGAGCGCATCTAACTGACAAGTTTCTGACGATAAATCCACTTTTTTTATTTTAATATATAATTTATCTTTGGATGCTTACTTTAGGTCTGATTTGTGATGGGTTATTCAGGTGTTCTACTTGCACTATTTTATTAAATAAGCTTTTTTGTCTTCTGTTTGTCTATATATTATTAATGTGATTTTATTTGCCTTTTTAAGTATTGTCATATTCCAAAACACTTGTACAAAGCTTAGTTGGTGGTATCTTCAAAATGTGTTTTGTCTATATTGTTTGGGAGTCTTTAGACAGAGATCTGCAACGAGTGGACTTGTAGCTCAGTTTGTGGTTGAAAAAGGTGGTAGAAAAAGTAGAATGTTCAGAAGATGCATTTCTATAACTAATTTCTGTGCTGTGCCTTTTCCTGGCTACTCAGTATGCTACTGCTCTTCAAAGCTACCCATGTCTTAATAACTTTGGGCTCGATTTAAAGTTGATATAAGTGCTTTTGCCTGATGTAAAGATGTGTCTTGATACAAAATCAAAGCACTGTACATATGCACAAATTGCGTCGCTATTTATAGCTGTACATATCTTGCACTTGCAGCCCATTGCACTTGCAGAGGCAGATCAGTGGCTTTAAATTGCAGTGCAGCAATAGAGTGCGGTTGGAAGTTAAACCCTTGAAATACTTTAGCTAAAAGACACACGTTTTGCACGTATGTAAACCAGGAACAAGTTTGGGAGTTGACGATGATGATTGACGCTTCTTTGCCCTAGACTCATCTATAAGTTAGATTTATGTGTGTAACACAAAATAAAGATGTGAAAATGTAAGTGTGTAGACACATCTTCACGTTCACCTCTAAATCAGGTCCTATATATGCAAGTTAATTTGCTTAAACTGACCGAAAGTGTTCTCTTTTAATTAGCTGCCTTGTTTATGATATTAATTAATGGATGAGTTGCTGGAACACTGGGTTATTGTGGGAAATCCATTCTAGAAAATAAATAATGAAATACCCATTCATTTTTAAGCCATCTTATTAACAAATTGCCATTTAATGCTAATGATGTATCATGCTAAAACGTCTTATGTTATTCAAGGAATTATCCATTCATGCAGAATGCCACCCTGGAAGAACTCTCTCCTTGTCATGTCAGAACTCCCCTAGGTCCTCCACTGTTGCACCCACATTTTTCAATCCTTCACACTTCAAGGATATATTCATAGAGAACACATACATTCAATATTGTCAAGTCCAGATGGCAGGGCAACGTCTGACTGTCCCACAGTTGGCACATTTGCCTCAACTTGCACAAAGTTGGGATGTATATCCCCACACACCATTGTGTGTGGGTGCCACATGTAGCAGATGCAGGTACCTCCAGTGTGTGCACAAATTGAAGGGTGTTTTTAGGGAAAGGGGGCTGGGGGAGCCTAGCACTTCGGAAGCATGACCACGACCATTATGAGTTCACCATGCACCCTAATGTTATGCAGTCAAAGAGGAGGTATTTCTGTGTTTTGCGTTAGAAGATTCAAATGTTTGGGAGGTATGATGTGATGACTATTCAGCAGTGGTATAAAAGTATAGATGTTATCATTATCTTCATCTTATTTATATACCACCACAAAATCTGCAGTGCTACACAATCAATAAAAAATACAGATAAGCAAGGGCACGAGACACAACAGAATCAGTAAAAATCAATACAAAAGACAAATCAACTACATAAGAAGACACAATTAGAACAATGAAAACATTACAGAGAGGATGATGAGGTAGAGAGGGCCTCTCTTGTGAGAGTTAACATTAAAAAGATTAAGGAAGTAAACAGAGATGATAGAGTTGAGGGGAATCAAGATCCGGTAGGCAGATCAAGAGGAGGAGGGAGCTGTTATGGTTGAGCCGGGTAACAAATGGAGATAATAGGGGTGGAGGAAAAGGAGTGGAAAATTTATGGTGGCAGCTCCAGGGAAAAGACTCCAAGACACTTTGGACTGCCTGGTCATTCCTAGAGTGGGAACTCTTCCTCTATCATCTTATTTATTATGTGCATTAATGTAAGTGTGATACTTTATTTTTAGTATTATTATTATTATTATTATTATTATTATTATTATTATTATTGTTGTTGCTGTTATTATTATTGACCTTTACTGACAAGGTGAAACATGATGTCTGCAGCGGCTTACAGAGGGCAAACAGCAAGACAGTACATGGTATAACAGTACAATACAGTAAACAAATAACTCTACAACTCCCAACACAGCTACTGTGGTGCAAGAGGTATATTCAGCGCAGGCGCAACTAACATGTTCAGGGCTTCAGTTAGAGGTACAATGACAATGGAGGAGTGAAGTCAATGGGCAGAGAGCCCAAAAAGGAAGTACAGAGTAGCTGGTGATAAATAGTTATAGGTACTGAGAACAGGAGGGATGAGGGCCTTTCTCACTAGAGCTTACAATCTAAAGGGAAAGGGACAGACAAATAGTTGACACTTCAGGCTGAGCCAGTGTAAGGGGATCTGAGGGCTAGAAGCAAGAGTGAGAAAGATGGTGGATGAAAGAGGGTGCGGTATACTACATGGTATAATGGTTAAATGGAGGATTGGTAGGCTTTTCTAAATAGGTAGATTTACAATGACTGTTTCAAGCTATACAGGCTAGGGGATAGTCTGATAGAACGAGGGAAATCGTTCCAGTGGTGGGGGCAACACAGGAGAAATCTTGGATAAGGGAGTGAGATGTGGATACCAGAGGGGAGGAAAGGAGACCATCATTAGCTGACCGTAGAAAGCGGGAGTATGTATGGACTTGAGGTTGGAGATGTAACGAGCATTCGAGTTGGAGAGGGCCTTTAATGTGTGAATGAGGAGCTTGAAGAGGATTCTGTAGGGGAAGGGGAGCCAGTGTAAGATTTGTCAGAGAGCAGCTGGAGAGGAAGATAACTCTAGCTGCACCATTAAATAGATCAAAGAGGAGTGAGATGGGAATGGGGTTGACCAGCAAGGAGAGAGTTGCAGTAGTCAATAGGAGAAATGATCAGTGAGTGGATAAAAGTATTGGTGGCATCCTGGGAGAGGAAGGGTCTGATATGGGTAATTTTGCAAAGCTGGAAGCAACTGGATTGGGCAAGAGATTGAATGTGATGGGTGAAGGAGAGGGAGGAGTGAAGGATGAAACCCAGGCAGCGGAGTTGGGGAACAGAGGAGATAGTTGTGTTGTCAACAGTGAAAAAGAGGTCGGAAGGGTAGAAGATCCTTGATTAAGGGAAGACAATGGAGTTCTGGTTTAGCCATGTTAAGTTTGATAAAGCTTAAGGACATCCAGGATATAATGGAGAGGTAACCGGACAAGAGACGAGAGGTTGAGTTGAGTGTTGTCGGCATAAAGGTGGTACTGGAGGCCGAAGGAACTAACAAGTTCACTCAGGGAGGAGGTGTACAGAGGAAAAGGCAGAGGGCCAAGGACAGAACCCTGTGGAACTGCTACGGGAAGGATGGATGGGGATTAAATGTTCATTCCTTGGTTACTAATTATAAGAATTACCGTCATTTTATTGAATCCATTCTTTGGTGTATTATGATAATTCCATTAAACATTTTCCATAACTCAAGAAAAGTACCTTTGCAGTCCTTACTATTTGAGAAACCAATAAGTGAGTGGAAGCAATTTCCAACCTTTGGCTTTTTTTGGTGGTTACATAATGACAGCTCATTTTTATATCACTCTTAAAATGTTACCTGTCTGGGTATCCACAGTTTTGCAGTAGGCAGGGATAGAACAACTACCAGGCAATCAATGGGAATAATCACAGCCACCTAGAGTATTTCATTAGATGAGTGCACTCACCTTGTGGGAGGCAGGGACATGTTAGTGAGGGCATGGCTGTATGGAACAGGGCTGTGTCATGATATGATAGTAATAGAGGAATGTATGAAACTACATATTGTGAACTATATAGTGAAAGGAACAGGGTCTCCCAGCAGCAGAGTAGGGATTGAGGCTTATGTCAAATTGATGCTGTAAGATTGTGGTGTCTAACACCCCTCTATATGAAATGCTCACACATTCATCTTGTAACTAGTTGAACTTGTAATCACCAACTTCTCAGAGCAAGGAAATTGTAAGCAAAGAGCCAGGACCTGAAATGTCCAACTTCCTGGACTCTGAAATTAGCACAGAGCCTGTAATCACCAACTGCCTAGAGCCAGGATCTAGCACAGGGTCTGTAATCACCAACGGCCTAGAGCCAGGATCTAGCACAATCTGTAATCACCAACGGCCCAGAGCCAGGATCTAGCGCAGTCTGTAATCACCAACGGCCCAGAGCCAGGATCTAGCACAGTCTGTAATCACCAACTGCCTAGAGCCAGGATCTAGCACAGGGTCTGTAATCACCAACGGCCTAGAGCCAGGATCTAGCACAGGGTCTGTAATCACCAACGGCCCAGAGTCAGGATCTAGCACAGTCTGTAATCACCAACGGCCCAGAGCCAGGATCTAGCACAGTCTGTAATCACCAACGGCCTAGAGCCAGGATCTAGCACAATCTGTAATCACCAACGGCCCAGAGTCAGGATCTAGCACAGTCTGTAATCACCAACGGCCCAGAGCCAGGATCTAGCACACGGCCTGAATCCATAAACATGTATCCTCTTAAACAGCTACATTTGTTATTACTCTACCTTATATATCAATGAACGCCCCACACCTTTTAGATTGTAAGCTCTTGTCATTGTATGTTTGTGTCATAATCCACTCAATGTGCTGCATAGTGTGCTGGCGCTTAATAAATAAAATGTAATTTATACAATATAAATTCTTACTTACTCCACCTTTTACGTTTTGGTTATAAAAGTTAGTGTTTAGCGTAACGCATTCTGTATGATCTGTTGTTATATTACGTAACAGTCAAAAAGTAGTAAGAAAGGCAGATAATGTGTAGCTTCTGAATATATTTAACTTTTTTACGGAAAAAAACACAGCTTTACATATTCATGTAGCTGTAGACAAAATAATCACTGCAGTGTATTACAGAGCAAAATTATAGTTATTATAGCTCCTGTACATTCTCATTTTTCGTTTGTGTTTTTCTTTTTCTAATTTCCTTTTCTAATGTGTTCATAACACGATATCTGTCAGTGACACCTCAGGCACTGCAGTGATTAGCAGGTACGGTTGGATTCGTGTTGCCATAGGCTGCTGTGAAAAAAATAGTGATTGTGTGCTGTGTACAAATGAAGATCAGTTCTTTTGTACACGATTAATCGCACGATTGAGCACATAGCACATGGTGTGTGGATCAGACAAGACGACCCCAAAACCATGCCACACTGCAATAGGTTTACTTTTTAGCAGGCAGAGTTATTATGGCACAGTCGCTGAGAGCAAGGATCACTCAGTTGTACCATTTGTACAAAATAAATTGCCTTCCATCTGTATGCACAAAGCCCCCCGCTCCGTGCTTTGTAATTGATAATTGGAGTCAGGCACAGAAAAACAAGTAACATGGGAAATGTACAATTAACACAAAGCCTTTTTTCTGCTATCGATCCGTTCTGTGTGGTGCCTCCTAAAACTGTCTTCCGATGGAAAATATGCTGCATAGATAATTTGGTTGATTTATTAATGCCCTCTGTTGCCACAGAGAATGGCTGCTAAGTGGTTTTGGGCAGCAAAATAGTTTTGTGGACAGTTTAGCAGAGCCTACTGGGGGAAGGGTAAAACAAGTAATTGTGTGTGGGATATAATAGTATAATCAGCCACTTACTGTCTTCTATTCTCCTATTCTGCATTGTTGCAGGGGCGCACGAGAGCTGCGGCCGCGCATGCGCAGAAGCTCCGTTTCGGCAGCACTGACGCTTCTTTGACAGCGCTGCAGCTGCTATATAGTACAATGCCGCTATGTAGGGGCACTTCTTTAGCGGAGGGGAGGGGTTTCTGGAGACCCAGAACCCCCCTGCGTGTGCCCCTGTGTTGATACCCGTAGCCAAGGGCCTATGGTGTCTAATTATCCCAGCACTAGGTTTACAATTTTTAGTGATACATTCTTACCAGTGTTTTCGTTCCCGCTTCCACTACGCTCTACAAAATACCTGGAGAATTGTGGCTGGGAGCAGGCATGCTGTCAAAGTGTGTCAGGGAAGCTGATTGGACAAACATTCATGGCTTTTCTGTTCATTTACCAATGTGCAAAATTAAACAAAAAGTCCAGTTCAAATCAAGGGTTCTGATGTCAAACACCTACTCTCATGCAAATGCTCAATTGTTTTTACAGATAAAGATACGGATTTGCAGGCCAAGACGGCTGTATTTGCAAAGGAGCAAAAGTTTGTTGTCTCTGATGGGTGGAGTTGGGTGGATTGGGGGAAATCTCTGCTGAGTTTGGATTATGCACCTACTTTTGCACCCACAGCCAAAAAGTAACATTTGGTTTTGTGGAACTAGATTATTTAAATGGGATAAAGGCCTGCTATTTTTGCAGTCCGTAAATGAGCCTTACTGATTATAAACCCACCTTGATATTCATTTTTACATTAGCTGCAGCAGTACAAGTGGGGAAATTGGGGGTGCGCCTTGTGGCTCAAAGCTGGCCCACAAAAACCACCATCATGATATAAAATATACATTTTATTTGCACATGTTATTATCAGATTTATTTACACAAACTTGTTTTGTGGCCGGTGTATTTTTTCAGTGTCTGCCGTATTCTTACTTACAAAATGTTTGGTGAAATTTCTTTTGCGGAGTGAGGTTACTGAAAAGTAATAAATTAAGTAAATAATTTTAAGGATGTCCATTTCCTCCTCTCAAAAGGACCTGAATTTTGCACTTCTTCGGGACACATACTATACTTTTAAAGTTACTTATTTTGTGTCCCCATGTCGCACTTCCACAGAAAAGCGCATTTTCATGTGTACTGGGCATACAATCCAAAAAACAAGACCTCAATGGGATTGAGGTCAGGGCATTGACTGGCCCACTCCATGACATTGATTCCACTTCAATATGACATTTGTTGAATGCTTTGGGTCATTGTCTTCCTGGAATATAAATCTTCTCCCGAGTCCTATGTCTCTGGCAGACTCCAGCAGGTTTTCCTCCAGGATTTGTCTATGTTTTTCTCCATCCATTCTGTCTCTAAAGCTGTACTACCTCCTTAGATGGTGATGCGCCTTTAATATATGTTTTTATCCAGTGAATTGAGGCAGAAAAGTTAATGACAATTTGAAAATCATCTTTCTACCAAATGGTGGACCTGAAGTTTCTAATAAAAAAAAAGTGTTTGTAATTACCTTCTAAGCAGCATATTTACTAAACTGCGAGTTTGAAAAAGTGGAGATGTTGCCTATAGCAACCAATCAGATTCTAGCTGTCGTTTTGTAGAATGTACTAAATAAATGGTAGCTACTAGGATCTGATTGGTTGCTATAGGCAACATCTCCACTTTCTCAAACCCCCAGTTTAGTAAATATACCTCTAAGTGTTTAATTTGGTAATAGAATAACTCATGTAGATGTTTAGTATGTGTAAGCTGTTTCTTGTTAATCCATTTTTTTTCGTATGTAAGATTGTTCTTCCAAGCTGATCTACAAAATACACCAGCTACAAAATATGTAAATATATTGAAACTCTAAGGTTTAATTTACTGTTTACTAAGAGAAAATTGCTTTGTCATCTTCTAATTATGGATGTATTACCACTGATGTAACCCTAGTGTATGAGGTGGTGGATTAAGACCCCATAGGGCCCCAAGTAAGAAACTGATTTGGGACCCACCTCCAGCTGTTCCTGCCAAAATACCAGTTCTTCTAAAGCAGACCAGTATAATGCAACCCTTTGCCCTTCAGCCTGTACATGGCCTCTGTTGTATGCACTTCATTGGAAAGTATGGCCGCCTGCCCAAAATTTAGAGGGCGGCATCAGAGTTGGACTAGGGAGGCTCTGCTCCCTCCTCCCCACCCCCCCTGTCCCCTTAAATTCAGACTCTAAATGGGTAATCCGACTCTGGTTCTTGAAGACTGTAAATGTTTTCCTGAGTGCATGAGTGTATTCTGGAAAATAAGTATACTATATTTCTGGCTCAGCACTCACAATGGAAGCATAATGATAAAACTTTGATACATCCTCAGAGGATAGTCTCCTCCATTACACAGAATTGCTCAATGCATTATATACATTGCAGTTTCAGACCTTTGGCTTTTAAGCTTTTAGTGTGGAATGGCTCCTACTGAAACAGATTTTGTATATGTTTCCTTTTAGAAAAATTATACATGTTATGTTGTTATATTTGTCATATTCTTGTGTTTTTACTAACTAATTTTTGTTTTCTTTCCTTCTAGACCTTTATAGTATTGAATAGAGGGAAGACACTCTTCCGCTTCAGTGCCACGTCTGCCTTGTACATTTTAACTCCTTTCAATCCTATTAGAAAAATATCAATAAAGATTTTGGTACATTCATATCCTTTTCTGCTAATTAGTTAGTCCATGGATTCCAGCATAAAAACTTAAGGCAATAATCAACTGTGTACACCCATGACATTCTTTCAGAATGTGGCTTATGCTTCAAGTGGAAGAGCAAGGTTGCAAGGCCTTGATAAGTGCCGTTTATTGCTCATTTTATGTATTTAAATATATGGGTGTATTTAGTAACACTGTGTACCTCAAACTTTGCTATTTCTGTTTTTGCTTTGTATGTTTTTATTCATTAAAATGTTTGTCTCACTCTCAGAATCTCCCACACTTTGGCTCATGAAAGGATTAGCGATATTGAATCAATAATTCTATTTCTGGTGAATGGATTAATAAATATTTTGTTACTGGTACAAACAGAAACATAGAAAAAAAGTTTTAAGGTTAAAGTTGTTTAGAATACACTTTAAATTTATTGTTGAAAAGTGACAATTTGGTTTCAAAAATGAAATTTTCATTGGACAATTTTGTTCTGATTTACAAAATCCTTGTGAAATTAATTGCACTCAGTCGTTACCAAATTTGGCTTTTCTTATCTCTACAGTATGATAGTGCTGCACAAGCATTTCCATAAAGAGAGTCACACTTCTACTATAATTATGTGTTTGTAAGCTAAGTACTGTTCACAACGTGGGTCACCACTTGAACAGTTTGGATCTGGGGATATCCAGGGGGTGGTGAGTCATATTTGTTGTAATCCTAGCAAGTCGACTCCATCCCTCTCCTAAGATCCCATTTACACAGGCTGATGCTTTGATGATTGATTTCCATTGTAACTACCAGTCACCTCCTTATAAATATATATACACCGGGACTCTGCTGCCTTCACTCATCTCCTCACTGGTACGGAGAGCGTTGAAGCCTCTCTCCTATTCCATAGTTATCCGAGTATTTTTTTTAAATGGATCTGGTATAGGAGCCATGTGTCCAAAGAGTACCATCAGCAGGGGCTGGCTGGTCTGGGGGGCAGGGGGCTAACTTGGACTACCTTACGCTACATGCACTTTTTTTCTTTTAAAATAGGCTGCTGGGTCGAGTCCTGCCCTCCGGGCTAAAATTTGACAGGGGGGTAGGAGGGGGGCGTGGTGACATTGCCGCGTCACCATAGCCCCGCCCCCACTACAAAATGCTGAAATTCACGGCATTGAATAGCGGGGGTGGGGCTTAATTACGCGATCGGTGAATGTGGGAGCTTTGCCTACTCTTCTGGGAGTCCTCCCTAAAATTTTGGAGCCTCCTGGGAATTCCGGGAGAGTAGGCAAGTATGAGATATGGGGCATAGCTCAATGTGTTATAGTTTTTAATTATGTGAATTAGTGGGTCTGGCGGTCTCCAATTAGACAGTTTTGACACATTTTATCTTCTTACTACAAAGTACTACTAACAAACTAACAAAATAATTTTGGGATTTTACATATTGTTTAATTGGTCAACATAAAATACTAATACCAGCTCTTCCCGATTGTTGTTTGCAGTTCCTAGTCGCTGAAATGGCCCATGGGAAATCTTATAAAGATTACTTTCATTGATTTTTTTAATCTTTACATTAATATATATTACATGTAAAAACTACATTTATTTAGGATAGACATTTATGTAAGCAATAATTATTTAATATAACTATGAAGCAGGTACCTAAATTTTTAGGCACAAATTAATGTGCAGTTTTTCAGTTGCCAACATTTTACAATGGCCTAGGACTGCAGTGGATGTGTGGGTAATTCTGCAGACTGTAATTTATAATATATGTGTCTATATTTGCATAAAATGTTTTCTCCCAAGGTCAACAAATATTACGGGATGCAAATTTATCTCCTTCCTGTTGTTGGTCAAGGTACATGACATAAATATACAAAACGTGTTTGAAGAAGACATTCGAATGTAAATCACTTGCAGGATGAGACTATGCCTGCTAGCTTTGATATTTAATTTGATAACAAAGTAATAGTTTTATTTATTTGCTATCTGAAGAAGAACACCAGCTCAGATATTCTTTAACAGATAACCTCCCATTTCCTCTCAAGTGGTAAGACTGTGGGGATCTCATTTCTAGACAGCAGTTTTCCAATCTACTCTGTCCAGCCAGCAGTGGTAAGGGTCCCTTCCCTTGGAAAAGATTATATTGATACACCAGATGTTGAAGTTTGTCAATAATGCTTATTGGATGGCTGCTGTGGTTTGGCAGAATCCGTCCAACCAGCATTATTGACACACTGCAATGAGCAGTGTATATATGTGAACTTTTGTGGGGTGTTCTAAAAAAAGGGACTGTTACCAGTGGCGATTACCTCATGAGCTGTGGGGGTAACAGATATGATACTCCCGTGGCTTTTCCACTTGGGAAGAGGAGGGTTAATCCTTACATCCATTGCACTTAAAGGATAATCATCTAACGAATAAAAAAAGACAGCACCTCCCTTGCAACCAAAATGATTTTGTAATTTATTTTTTAAAGAACACATGTTGTCCTATATCAGAGAGTGATTCATAACAATCACAAATATATATATGTATATACCGTATATGTAAAAGTTCCCATACCTTAATGGGACATACAATGCTTAGTATTCTGTTTTCATGTCATTCTATTTTCATTTGCTATGCAGCTGAATGCATGCTTTTCTTTTATATTCTCATATTGTATTGTATGTATATAAGTATGTGGGGCTTATTTAATAGGAAAAAGCTCTTGATTTGGCAAAAACTCCAGGGTTTTTCCCTATTTAACAAAGCTCCTAGGCCAGTGAAAGCTATTGTCGGATATTTGCGGGAGTAGCCTTCATCCTTAGCACGTTTAATATATATGCTGAGGACTTGTTCTTAGCACTCAAGGGGTTAATAGAAGTAACCAGGCATAATAGCCAGAGCATTAAATAAATCTTGCTCTACATATTTTAATTTATTAATACATGTTAGCACTGTAAAATGAAATAGCCATCCACAGACCTCAGTCTAAGGGTACGTTCACATGGGTGGCCAATTTTACATAGTCAGAACATGTTCTTAAAGACTATTAAGTTTGCTTTAAGGCAAAAAGTCAGAAAAAATTGTAAGTGAGTGAATACACATTCTGGTAGCAGTACCGTTTAGTAAAATATGATGGTGTTTTATGTGACCGGTTATTTAGTACATAGTACACTATGATGCAGGGAGGCTTTAAGAAGACGCTGCAAACTCTGCTAAAAGTGAAAACAAAGTATAAGGTTTTGTCTATGATTTTGACAGGTCTTGTTTTTCAATGCCCGTGTATACGAGCCCTAAGACAGCTGCATTGGCTGCTATGCTTTTCCAAGTACCTAATTTTCTGCAAAGCATCTCAATGACTGCCCATACACAGACAGTTCTGGTCATTTAACAACCAAATATGTATTTGGCCACACCAATGACCAGAATGCAAATTACATGACACCACTTTCATGCCAGACCATGACCACGTTCACGCACTGATGAGAGTTTTTGGCCAACTTGATTTTCTTTTATGACCAATCAAGTTCAATCTGAATGATGCAGCACGTTCGTGTGGCCCCATTACATTACTAATTAGATAATTGTAACCTTTTAGGCTATGCTCCATTTACACAGAAGAGGCAGATCTGTTAAAACCACACCCAAAATCCCTAATGCCACACCCCTACAATGCAAATTAATACTTTGATTTTAGCAGAAATTAAGGATGTTCTGCTATTGGACTCCTGGGGAGTATGACACTTTGATATGTCTGACAAATTTGGTTAAATGTTCATGCACCAAGATCTGTCACTGTGGAAAAGCTTTAGACACATGATTATAGGCGCTAGCTTTTTAAAATGTTTGGGAGTGCTCAAGTTATCCCCCCCCCCCCCCCACATTACTGAATATTGTCATGCATAGACATGTGGCAGCACAAATATTGGGAGTGCTCACACACCCATATAGCTTGTGCCTATACCTAGAATTATTCTTTTTTTTTATTCAGTAAGATAAGTGTTGCAAAACAAGCTAAGGCTCAATCTAGACTATGATGCAATTTTACTGTTACTTGTGAAACATGTAGACATGAGCTCCTGTATGACCATTGTGCATCTCATACTGTGCCCTGATGTCACTGATGAAATTTACTAAAACTGATATACAGAGAGAGAGATAGTGACCTGGGGCCTGATTCA